>NC_057802.1:148354981-148654981 GCF_018294505.1 Triticum aestivum
GCTGCCATCGCCGCCCCAACGCCGCTGTCGCGCCTCGCGAAGCCCGCCGCCGCGCCGGAGTCCTCCGCCGCCGCCCGGACTCGCCGACCCGCCGACGTCCGATCCCGATCCAACCACTGGTTTTCCTTCGGTCCGGTAAAACCGCCCCGGTCTGAACCGGTTTTCTTTTAAAGGTTCGGTTTTGTTTAAAAACCTGGTTTTTTATTTAGTTTAGTTAGGCAACGAAAGTTTTCTGTCTAGTCCGTTTTAGTGAATGTTTGCGTTCTTTAGTTTTGTTTAGCGAACGTTCGTTCGGTAGAATTTTTCTTTTTTCTGTTTAATTTTAGCCAGGGACCCGTATGTAATTAGTTTCTTCACAGATTAGTCCCTGATCTTCAAACCCTCACAACTTTTTGCTCGTTTGTCCAAATCCAACGAAACCAACGCTCACTTCTTCGTTATGATCCCTCTATCCAGTAAAACAACTTAAACATATTTTTGAAAGTTTAAAATTTGAATTCAAACATATTTGTATTTGAACTTCGTTTGATCATAACTCGAGTTTTATAACTCCGTTTGAGTTGATTCTTTTTGCAACTCGAAGCTCTTGACCTAACTTTCTGATAAGGCCAAATTCACATAATTTTGGTACTGTTAGAAATTGTTTTCTGTTGTAGGAGTTATTTGCTTGGTTTTGATGTTTTCTGAATTGTTTTCTTCGTTCTTTCCAATCTTTTGAGTGATTGCTTATGTGTGGTTACTATTGCTTGCTTACGATAGTTTGATCAGAGTGTGACGAGTAGAACTATCAGGAGTTATGAGTGCAAATCATCTTCATCAACAGTACAAGGAAAGTTCACACTTTGATCATATCCCTTTCATACCCAGTTTTTATGCATTAGTTTCAACCCTCGAACACTGCATGGTTAGGACTTGATAACATGTGGGTATTGGGAAGTAGTTGATGAGGTAGGAACCTATTGTCCTGCATTCAAACCTTGGGAGTTACATCTACGTTATGCTTATACTGCTATGCTATGATCGTAGACGTGGTTTGGTTTGAGTGATTCATGACAGATGTGAGAGTTATTATTAATGGTTAACTTAAGGTGGCTACTTTAATACACATCTGGTTAGAATGGTAGGGGCACCCTGGAGCACCCAGTGGTCTGCCCGGGCACCTGGAGAACCCAGTGCTTGCCCAAGGGGATCCCGAAGGACCCGTGTGATCACCCTATGGAATGCCACCCAGGCTCAAAGGGATCATAAGATTATTCATGCTAGAAACTTCCGTGTGCAGCCATAGGCTATTATGGGCTCTAGCATAGTTGAGTAAGTTGCATGACCTCTTTCAGTGGTGGGCTAGCAGATGTAGGGGAAAGTAGGTGTAACTGTCCACCCAGGGTAAAGAGTTAATGCTTCTGAAAGACTGTGTCTCGGTCATCCGTTTCTCAAACACCATGTAGCGCGAGAAATCAAATGGAGGAGATTGAGTCTTGTGGGGAAAAGTGTGCAAACCTCTGCAGAGTGTACAAACTAATCATGGTTAGCCGTGTCCCCGGTTATGGACATCTTGAGTATCTGGTTCTTGAATTATCATGTTGATCTCGTCACTTTACTTATTTATTTTGTTGGGTTATAACTATTATTTTGGGATTGAGTTGGAGGAACCTTCTCAATGTTTTCAACAAACTTTGTAGTTAAATAAAATATATTCCTTTGCTGTAGGGAAAAATTGGCTTTTCGCAAAAAACATTATAACTATAGAGCTTTTCCACCAGCCAAATATGCATGTAGTGATAGTTATTATTCATCATTATCCTATGGTGTGAATTTGCCAGTACATTCAATGTACTAACCCTTTGTGGCTGCAACGTCTCATGTTGCAGGAATCTTACGACGAGTAAGTGATACGTTAGGGTTACGATTTCTACACTCAACTTTGCCGTTGGTGTTGATGGGAATCCACAACCTTGTTGTTACTTCCGCTATTTGGATTCGGGTAATAGTATTTACGTTACTTTATACATGTGAATTACCTCTGTTATAAATCCTCGAGTACTGTGTGTGTCAGCATACCGATCCAGGGATGACACTTAAGCACAGAGACTTGACCGTCTGAGGTCGGGTCGCTACACTAATAGATTTTTGCAATAAGTATGTGAGTTCTTTATGACTAATGTTGAGTCCATGGATTATACGCACTCTCACCCTTCCACCATTGCTAGCCTCTCTAGTACCGCACAACTTTCGCCGGTACCATACACCCACCATATACCTTCCTCAAAGAAGCCACCATACCTACTTATTATGGCATTTCCATATCCATTCCGAGATATATTGCCATGCAACTTTCCATCGTTCCATTTTATTATGACACGCATCATCATTGTCATATTGCTTTGCATGATCATGTAGTTGACATCGTATTTCTGGTAAAGCAACCATTCATAATTCTTTCATACATGTCACTATTGATTCATTGCACATCCTGGTACACCGCCGGAGGCATTCATATAGAGTCATATTTTGTTCTAAGTATCAAGTTATAATTCTTGAGTTGTAAAGTAAATAGAAGTGTGATGATCTTCATTATTAGAGCATTGTCCCATGTGAGGAAATAAAAAAAGAGAGAAAGGCCAAAAAAAGAGAAGGCTCCAAAAAAGGAGAGAGAATAAAAAAATGAGAGAAAAGAGAGAAGGGACAATGTTACTATCCTTTTTGCCACACTTGTGCTTCAAAGTAGCACCATGATCTTCATGATAGAGAGTCTCCTATGATATCACTTTCATATGCTAGTGGGAATTTTTCATTATAGAACTTGGCTTGTATATTCCAACGATGGGCTTCCTCAAAATGCCCTAGGTCTTCATGAGCAAGCAAGTTGGATGCACACCCACTTAATTTTCCTTTTCGAGCTTTCATAAACTTATAGCTCTAGTGCATCCGTTGCATGGAAATCCCTACTCACTCACATTGATACCTATTAATGGGCACCTCCATAGCCCGTTGATACGCCTAGTTGATGTGAGACTTTCTCCTTCTTCTTTTTCTTCTCCACAACCACCGTCTATTCCACCTATAGAGCTATGTCCATGGCTCACGCTCATGTATTGCGTGAAAGTTGAAAAGGTTTGAGAACATCAAAAGTATGAAACAATTGCTTGGCTTGTCATCAGGGTTGTGCATGATTTGAATATTTTATGTGATGAAGATGGAGCATAGCCAGACTATATGATTTTGTAGGGATAAGCTTTCTTTGGCCATGTTATTTTGAGAAGACATAATTATTTTGTTAGTATGCTTGAAGTATTATTATTTTTATGTCAATATTAAACTTTTGTCTTGAATCTTATGGATCTGAACATTCATGCCACAATAAAGAAAATTACATGGATAAATATGTTAGGTAGCATTCCACATCAAAAATTCTGTTTTTATCATTTACCTACTCGAGGACAAGCAGGAATTAAGCTTGGGGATGCTTGATACGTCTCCAACGTATCTATAATTTTTGATTGTTCCATGCTATTATATTATCTATCTTGGATGTTTTATATGCTATTTTATATGATTTTCGAGACTAACCTATTAACCTAGAGCCAAGTGCCAGTTTCTGTTTTTTCCTTATTTTTAAGTTTCACAGGAAAGGAATATCAAACGGAGTCCAATTGACCTAAAACTTTCCGACGATTGTTTCTGGAACAAAAGAAGCCCCTGAAGTAAAAGAGTTGGGCCAGAAGAGCCACAAAGGCCTCCACAAGGGTGGAGGGCGCGCCCTACCCCCCAGGCACGCCCTCCGATCTTGTGGGCCCCTCGTGGACTCCCCTGACTTGTTCTCGACGCCAACACCTCTTATATATTCCAAAACCTCCAGAACAAAACCTAGATTGGGAGTTCCGCCGCCGCAAGCCTCTGTAGCCACCAAAAACCAACCGGGACCCTGTTCCGGCACCCTGCCGGAGGGGGAAATCATCACCGGTGGCCATCTTCATCATCCCGGCGCTCTCCATGACGAGGAGGGGGTAGTTCACCCTCGGGGTTGAGGGTATGTACCAGTAGCTATGTGTTTGATCTCTCTCTCTCTCGTGTTCTTGAGTTGGCACGATCTTGATGTACCGCGAGCTTTGCTATTATAGTTGGATCTTATGATGTTTCTCCCCCTCTACATTCTTGTAATGGATTGAGTTTTCCCTTTGAAGTTACCTATCGGATTGAGTCTTTAAGGATTTGAGAACACTTGATGTATGTCTTGCATGTGCTTATCTGTGGTGACAATGGGATATTCACGTGATCCACTTGATGTATGTTTTGGTGATCAACTTGCGGGTTCTGTGACCTTGTGAACTTATGCATAGGGGTTGGCACACGTTTTCGTCTTGACTCTCTGGTAGAAACTTTGGGGTACTCTTTGAAGTTCTTTGTGTTGGTTTGAATAGACGAATCTGAGATTGTGTGATGCATATCGTATAATCAAACCCATGGATACTTGCGGTGACATTGGAGTATCTAGGTGATATTAGTGTTTTGATTGATGTGTGCCTTAAGGTGTTATTTTAGTACGAACTCTAGGGCTGTTTGTGACACTTATAGGAATAGCCCAATAGATCGATCAGAAAGAATAACTTTGAGGTGGTTTCGTACCCTACAATAATCTCTTTGTTTGTTCTCCGCTATTAGTGACTTTGGAGTGACTCTTTGTTGCAAGTTGAGGGATTATTATATGATCTAATTATGTTATCATTGTTGAGAGAACTTGCACTACTGAAAGTATGAACCCTAGGCCTTATTTCCAAGCATTGCAATACCGTTTCCGCTCACTTTTGTTACTAGTTACCTTGCTGTTTTTATATTTTCAGATTACAAAAACCTATATCTACCATCCATATTGCACTTGTATCACCATCTCTTCGCCGAACTAGTGCACCTATACAATTTACCATTGTATTGGGTGTGCTGGGGACACAAGAGACTCTTTGTTATTTGGTTGCAGGGTTGTTTGAGAGAGACCATCTTCATCCTATGCCTCCCACGGATTGATAAACCTTAGGTCATCCACTTGAGGGCAATTTGTTACTGTCCTACAAAACTCTGCACTTGGAGGCCCAACAACGTCTACAAGGATAAAGTTGCGTAGTAGACATCAACACGTTCAGCTCGATGACGTCCCTCGAACTCTTGATCCAGCAAAGTGTCGAGGGAGAGTTCCGTCAACACGACAGCGTGGTGACGGTGATGGTGAAGTGATCTGTGCAGGGCTTCGCCTAAGCACTACGAAGATATGACCAGAGGTGTAAACTGTGGAGGGGGGCGCCGCACACAGCTAACAATTGTTGGTCTATGTTCTAGCGGTGCCCCCCCTCATATATATATGTTGGAAGGGAGGAGAGGCAGCCAAGGGGGCGCCCCAAGTAGGAGGAATCCTACTTGGGCGCCTCCCAATTCGCCCCCCCCCCCCTTACCATATCCACCGGAGGGGGGAGGAAAGAGGAGGGAGGAGGGAAGGAAGGGGAGCCTGAATCCCTCCCCTTCCTTCTCTCTTCTCCCCTTTACTTTCCATCAGGTATGGCCCATAGGGGGGCGCAGTAGCCCCTGCTGGCTGTTGTGTTTCCCCTTTTGGCCCATTAGGCCCATATAGTTTGCCGGGGGATGCCCGGAACCCCTTCCGGTGACCCGATACGTACCCGGTGCCCCTGGAACACGTCCGGTGTCAGAATACTATCATCCTATATATGAATATTTACCTCTCGACCATTTCGAGACTCCTCGTCATGTCCGTGATCTCATCTGGGACTCCGAACAACATTTGATCACCAAATAACATAACTCATATAATACAAAATCGACATCGAACGTTAAGCGTGCGGACCCTACGGGTTCGAGAACTATGTAGACATGACCGAGACACCTCTCCAGTCAATAAACAACAGCGGAATCTGGATGCTCATATTGGTTCCCACATATTCTATGAAGATCTTTATCGGTCGTACCGTAATGACAACATACGTTATTCCCTTTGTCATCGGTATGTTACTTTGCCCGAGATTCGATCGTCGGTATCTTCATACCTAGTTCAATCTCGTTACCGGCAAGTCTCTTTACTTGTTCCGTAATACATCATCCCGCAACTAATTCATTAGTCACATTGCTTGCAAGGCTTATGATGTGTATTATCGAGAGGGCCCAGAGATACCTCTCTGATACTCGGAGTGACAAATCCTAATCTTGATCTATGCCAACCGAACAAACACCTCAAGAGATACCTGTAGAGCATCTTTATGATCACCCAGTTATGTTGTGATGTTTGATAGCACACAAGGCATTCCTCCGGTATTCAGGAGTTGCATAACCTCATAGTCGAAGGAATATGTATTTGACATGAAGAAAGCAATAGCAATTAAACTAAACGATCAATATGCTAAGCTAACGGATGGGTCTTGTCCATCACATTATTCTCCTAATGATGCATGTGATCCCATTCATCAAATGACAACATATGTCTATGGTTACGAAACTTAACCATCTTTGATTAACGAGCTAGTCTAGTAGAGGCTTACTAGGGACACGGTGGTTTGTCTATGTATCCACACATGTATCAAGTTTCCAGTTAATACAATTCTAGCATGAATAATAAACATTTATCATGATATAAGGAAATATAAAATAACAACTTTATTATTGCCTCTAGGGCATATTTCATTCAGTTTTATAATATGTGTTTTCTTCTGAGTCCTATCAAAGTCTTTTTCTACCACTCCTTTCTTGACTCAAGTGTGTGGTCGATAGCCGGATGGCCTGGTTTCTCTCTAAAGCCACTCGAGTTTAGTTCGCTTAACTGGCCTGAGAAACAGTCTGCCTTCGGGATAGGAGGTTGAAGCCGAAGGCTGACCCGCTTGAAGTCTTGAGATCAGATGTGTCATGTGAAAGCACGACGAAAGCACAAACTAATTTTAAGACCAATTTTCGGATTGGCAAAAAAACTTGATTTACTTCAAACATAAAGTTTTCGCATAAGTTTTTTGGTTTTCTGAACTTATGGCAACTTTAACCTATTTGTATGTCTTTCTTTCACGAGGCGAGACACGCTCTTGACCGAGGTGCCCTACCTAATAGTTCAGCTTGGGAAATCTTTTCCGACATGCATCTCGGCATCTTCCCTGCCGACCTACACCTCGGTGTTGGAAAAACACACATTACTGTTGGGGAACGTAGTATTTCAAAAAAATACTACGATCACGCAAGATCTATCTAGGAGAAGCATAGCAACGAGCGGGGAGAGTGTGTTCACGTACCATCGTAGACCGAAAGCGGAAGCGTTTAGTAACGCGGTTGATGTAGTCGAACGTCTTCATGATCCAACCGATCAAAGTACCGAAGTACGGCACCTCCGTGTTCAGCACACATTCAGCACGATGACGTCCCAAGAGCTCTTGATCCGGTTGAGGACGAGGGAGAGTTCCGTCAGCACGACGGTGCGGCGACGGTGATGATGAAGTTACCGGCATAGGGATTCGCCTAAGCACTACGACGATATGACCGAGGTGTTAACTGTGGAGGGGGGCGCTGCACACGGCTAGGAAAAATTGATGTGTGTTCTAGGGGTGCCCTCCCCACGTATATAAAGGAGGGAGAGGGAGGGAGGCAGCCTAGGGCACGCCCAAGTAGGAGGAATCCTACTTGGGCCCCTAGTCCAAATCGGCCCCTCCCTACCATATCTGGACAAGGGGGAAAGGAAGGAGGGGGGAGGTGAAGGAAGTAGGAGTCCTACTTCATATTTTCCTTTTCCTCCTCTCCTTTCCCTTTCTCCATACATGGCTGGCCCTATAGGGGGCGCACTAGCCACTTGTGGGCTGGTGTGTTCCCTTACTTGGCCCATTAAGCCCATATCTTTGTCGGGGGTTGCCCAAAACCCCTTCCGGTGACCCGGTATCACCCGGAACACTTCCGGTGTCCAAATACTAGTGTCCTATATATGAATCTCGACCATTTCGAGACTCCCCGTCATGTCCGTGATCTCATCCTGGACTCCGAACAAACTTCGGTCATCAAATCACATAACTCATAATACAAATCGTCATCGAACGTTAAGATTACGGACCCTACGGGTTCGAGAACTATGTAGACATGACCGAGACACATCTCCGGTCAATAACCAATAGCGGAACCTAGATGCTCATATTGGTTCCTACATATTCTACGAAGATCTTTATCGGTCAAACCGCATAACAACATATGTTGTTCCCTTTGTCATCGGTATGTTACTTGCCCGAGATTCGATCGTCGGTATCATCATACCTAGTTCAATCTCGTTACTGGCAAGTCTCTTTACTCGTTCCGTAATGCATCATCCCATGACTAACTCATTAGTCACATTGCTTGCAAGGCTTATAGTGATGTGCATTACCGAGAGGGCCCAGAGATACCTCTCCGATACACGGAGTGACAAATCCTAATCTCGATCTATGCCAACCCAACAAACACCTTCGGAGACATCTGTAGAGCATCTTTATAATCACCCAGTTACGTTGTGATGTTTGATAGCACACAAGGTGTTCCTCCGGTATTCGGGAGTTGCATAATTTCATAGTTAGAGGAACATGTATAAGTCATGATGAAAGCAATAGCAATAAAACTAAACGATCATTATGCTAAGCTAATGGATGGGTCTTGTCCATCACATCATTCTCTAATGACGTGATCCCATTCATCAAATGACAACACATGTCTATGGTCAGGAGACATAACCATCTTTGATTTACGAGCTAGTCAAGTAGAGGAATAAGGAATACTAGGGACACTCTGTTTTGTATATGTATTCACACATGTACTAAGTTTCCAGTTAATAAAATTCTAGCATGAATAATAAACATTTATCATGATATAAGGAAATATAAATAACAACTTTATTATTTCCTCTAGGGCATATTTCCTTCAGTCTCCCACTTGCACTAGAGTCAATAATCTAGTTCACATCGCCATGTGATTTAACACCAATAGTTCACATCACCATGTGATTAGTTCACATCACCATGTGACTAATACCCAAAGGGTTTTACTAGAGTCAAAAATCTAGTTCACATCACTATGTGATTAACACCCAAAGAGTACTATGGTGTGATCATGTTTTGCTTGTGAGAGAAGCTTAGTCAATGGGTCTGTCACATTCAGAGCCGTATGTATTATGCAAATTTTCTATGTCTACAATGCTCTGCATGGAGCTACTCTAGCTAATTGCTCACACTTTCAATATGTATCCAGATTGAGACTCAGAGTCATCCGGATCGGTGTAAAAGCTTGCATCGACGTAACTCTTTACGACGAACTCTTTATCACCTCCATAACCGAGAAATATCTCCTTAGTCTTCTAAGGATAATTTTGACCGCTGTCAATCGATCCACTCCTGGATCAATATCGTACCCCCTTGCCAAACTCATGGCAAGGTACACAATAGGTTTGGTACACAGCAAAGCATACTTTATAGAACCTATGGCTGAGGCATAGGGAATGACTTTCAT
The DNA here is from genome assembly GCF_018294505.1 of Triticum aestivum. Lineage (NCBI taxonomy): Eukaryota > Viridiplantae > Streptophyta > Magnoliopsida > Poales > Poaceae > Triticum > Triticum aestivum. The sequence continues at coordinate 148,364,477 of NC_057802.1, forward strand.
TCTCTTTCTATTTTCTGACGTGGTCGTGTTTTGAGTCTTACTCAACTTTACACCTTGCAATACAGGCAAGAACTCCTTCTTTGACTGTTCCATTTTGAACTACTTCAAAAAAATCTTGTCAAGGTATGTACTCATTGAAAAATCTTATCAAGCGTCTTGATCTATCTCTATAGATCTTGACGCCCAATATGTAAGCAGCTTCACCGAGGTTTTTGTTTGAAAAACTCCTTTCAAACACTCCTTTATACTTTCTAGAAAATTCTACATCATTTCCGATCAACAATATGTCATTGACATATACTTATCAGAAAGGCTGTAGTGCTCCCACTCACTTTCTTGTAAATACAGGCTTCACGCAAGTCTGTATAAAACTATATGCTTTGATCAACTTATCAAAGCGTATATTCCAACTCCGAGATGCTAGCACCAGTCCATAGATGGATTGCTGGAGCTTGCACATTTTGTTAGCATCTTTAGGATTGACAAAACCTCCTGGTTGTATCTTATACAACTCTTCTTTAATAAATCCATTAAGGAATGCAGTTTTGATATCCATTTGTCAGATTTCATAAAATGTGGCAATTGCTAACATGATTCGGACAGACTTTGAGCATCGATACGAGTGAGAATATCTCATCGTACTCAACATCTTGAACTTGTCAAAAACCCTTTTCGACAAGTCGAGCTTTGTAGATAGTAACACTACTATGAGCGTCCGTCTTCCTCTTGAAGATCCATTTATTCTCAATGGCTTGCCGATCATCGGGCAAGTCCACCAAAGTCCACACTTTGTTCTCATACATGGATTCTATCTCAGATTTCATGGCCTCAAGCCATCTGTCAGAATCTGGGCTCATCATCGCTTCCTCATAGTTCGTAGGTTCATCATGGTCTAGTAACATGACTTCCAGAACAGGATTACCGTACCACTCTGGTGCGGATCGTACTCTTGTTGACCTACGAGGTTCGATTGTAACTTGATCTGAAGTTTCATGATCATCATCATTAACTTCCTCACTAATTGGTGTAGGCGTCACTGGAACTGATTTCAGTGATGAGCTACTTTCCAATTCGAGAGAAGGCACAATTACCTCATCAAGTTCTACTTTCCTCCCACTCACTTCTTTCGAGAGAAACTCCTTCTCTAGAAAGGATCCACTCTTAGCAGCAACGATCTTGCCTTCGGATCTGTGATAGAAGGTGTACCCAACAGTCTCCTTTGGGTATCCTATGAAGACGCATTTGTCCGATTTGGGTTTGAGCTTATCAGGTTGAAACTTTTTCACATAAGCATCGCAATCCCAAACATTAAGAAACGACAGCTTAGGTTTCTTCCCAAACCACAGTTCATACGGTGTTGTCTCAATGGATTAGATGGTGCCCTATTTAACATGAATGCAACTGTCTCTAATGCATAACCCCAAAACGATAGTGGTAAATCAGTAAGAGACATCATAGATCGCACCATATCTAATAAAGTACGGTCACGATGTTCGGACACACCATTACACTGTGGTGTTCCAGGTGGCGTGAGTTGCGAAACTATTCCACATTGTTTCAAATGAAGACCAAACTCATAACTCAAATGTTCACTTCCAGACTGTAGAAACTTTATTTTCTTGTTACGATGATTTTCTACTTCACTCTGAAATTCTTTGAACTTTTCAAATGTTTCAGACTTATGTTTCATTAAGTAGATATACCTATATCTGCTCAAATCATCTGTGAAGGTCAGAAAATAATGATACCCACCGCGAGCCTCAACACTCATCGGACTACATACATCAGTATGTATTATTTCCAAAAAGTCAGTTGCTCGCTCCATTGTTCTGGAGAACGGGGTCTTAGTCATCTTGCCCATGAGGCATGGTTCGCAGGCATCAAGTGATTCATAATCAAGTGATTCCAAAAGCCCATCAGCATGGAGTTTCTTTATGCGCTTTACACCAATATGACCTAAACGGCAGTGCCACAAATAAGTTGCACTATCATTATTAACTTTGCATCTTTTGGCTTCAATATTATGAATATGTGTATCACTACGATCGAGATTCAATAAATCATTTACATTGGGTGTATGAACATAGAAGGTTTTATTCATGTAAACAGAACAACAATTATTGTTTGACTTAAATGAATAACCGTATCGCAATAAACATGATCCAATCATATTCATGCTCAACGCAAACACCAAATAACATTTATTTTTAGGTTCAACGCTAATCCCAAAGGTAAAGGGAGTGTGCGATGGTGATGTTATCAACCTTGGAATCACTTCCAACACACATTGTCACCTGGCCCTTAACTAGTCTCTGTTTATTTTGCAACTCCTGTTTCGAGTTACTACTCTTAGCAACTGAACCAGTATAAAATACCGAGGGGTTGCTATAAACACTAATAAGTACACATCAATAACATGTATATCAAATATACCTTTGTTCACTTTGCCATCCTTCTTATCCGCCAAGTATTTGGGGCAGTTCCGCTTCCAGTGACCATTTCTTTTGTAGTAGAAGCACTCAGTTTCAGGCTTGGGTCTAGCTTTGGGCTTCTTCATGGGAGTGGCAACTTGCTTGTCATTCTTCTTGAAGTTCCCTTTCTTTCCCTTGCCCTTTTACTTGAAACTGGTGGTCTTGTCAACCATCAACATTTGGTGCTTTTCTTGATTTCTATCTTTGCCGATTTCAGCATCGCGAAGAGCTCGGGGCATCGTTTTCGTCATCCCTGGCATATTATAGTTCATCACGAAATTCTAGTAAATTGGTGATAGTGACTAGAGAACTCTGTTAATCACTATATTATCTAGAAGATTAACTCCCACTTTATTCAAGTGATTGTAGTACTCAGACATTCTGAGCATATGCTCACTGGTTGAGCTATTCTCCTCCATCTTGTAGGCAAAATACTTGTCAGAGGTCTCATACCTCTCGACTCGGGCATGAGTCTGAAATACCAATTTCAACTCTTGTTACATCTCATATGCTCCCTGGCGTTTCAAAACATTTTTGAAGTCCCAGTTCTAAGCCGTAAAGCATGGTGCACTAAACTATCAAGTAGTCATCATACCGAGCTTGTCAAACGTTCATAACGTCTGCATCTGCTCCTGCAATAGTTCTGTCACCTAGCGGTGCATCAAGGATATAATTCTTATGTGCAGCAATGAGGATAACCCTCAGATCACGGACCCAGTCCGCATCATTGCTATGATCATCTTTCAACTTATTTTTCTCTAGGAACATATCAAAAATAAAACAGGGGAGCTATACACGAGCTATTGATCTACAACATAGATATGCAAAAACTATCAACACTAAGTTCATGATAAATTAAAGTTCAATTAATCATATTACTTAGGAACTCCCACTTAGATAGACATCCCTCTAGTCATCTAAATGATCACGTGATCCATATCAACTAAACCATGTCCGATCATCACGCGAGATGGAGTAGTTTCAATGGTGAACATCACTATGTTGATCATATCTACTATATGATTCACGCTCGACCTTTCGGTCTCAGTGTTCCGAGGCCAGATCTGCATATGCTAGGCTCGTCAAGTTTAACCGGAGTATTCTGCGTGTGCAAAACTGGCTTGCACCCGTTGTATGTGAACGTAGAGCTTATCACACCCGATCATCACGTGGTGTCTCGGCATGACGAACTATAGCAATGGTGCATACTTAGGGAGAACACTTATACCTTGAAATTTAGTGAGGGGTCATCTTATAATGCTACCGCCGTACTAAGCAAAATAAGATGCATAAAGGATAAATATCACATGCAATCAAAATAAGTGATATGATATGGCAATCATCATCTTGTGCCTTTGATCTCCATCTCCAAAGCACCGTCATGATCACCATCATCACTGGCTTGACACCTTGATCTCCATCGTAGCATCATTATCGTCTCGCCAACTATTGCTTCAACGACTATCGCTACCGCTTAGTGATAAAGTAAAGCAAGTACATGGCGATTGCATTTCATACAATAAAGAGACAACCATAAGGCTCCTGCCAGTTGCCGATAACGGTTACAAAACATATCATCTCATACAACAATTTATATCTCGTCACGTCTTGACCATATCACATCACAACTTGCCCTGCAAAAACAAGTTAGACGTCCTCTACTTTGTTGTTGCAAATTTTACGTGGCTGCTACGGGCTTCTAGCAAGAAACGTTCTTACCTACGCATCAAAACCACAACGATTTTTCGTCAAGTGTGTTGTTTTAACCTTCAACAAGGACCAGACGTAGTCAAACTCGATTCAACTAAAGTTGGAGAAACAGACACCCGCTAGCCACCTGTGTGCAAAGCACGTCGGTAGAACCAGTCTCATGAACGCGGTCATGTAATGTCGGTCCGGGCCGCTTCATCCAACAATACCGCCGAATCAAAGTAAGACATTGCTGGTAAGCAGTATGACTATTAACGCCCACAACTCATTGTGTTCTACTCGTGCATATAACATCTACGCATAGACCTGGCTCTGATACCACTGTTGGGGAACGTAGTATTTAAAAAATATTCCTACGATCACGCAAGATTTATCTAGGAGAAGCATAGCAACGAGCGGGGAGAGTGTGTCCACGTACCTTCGTAGACCGAAAGCGGAAGCGTTTCGTAACACGGTTGATGTAGTCGAACGTCTTCATGATCCAACCGATCCAAGTACCGAATGTACGGCACCTCCTTGTTCAGCACACGTTCAGCACGATGACGTTCCTCAAGCTCTTGATCCAGTTGAGGACGAGGGAGAGTTCTGTCAGCACGACGGTGTGGCGACGGTGATGATGAAGATACCAGCGCAGGGCTTCGCCTAAACACTACGACGATATGACCGAGGTGTTAACTGTGGAGGGGGGCGCCGCACACGGGTAGGAACAATTGATGTGTGTTCTAGGGGTGCCCTCCCCACGTATATAAAGGAGGGAGAGCGAGGGAGGCAGCCTAGGGCGCTAGTCCAATTCGGCCCCCTCCCTACCATATTTGGACAAGGGGGAAAGGAAGGAGGGGGGAGGAGAAGGAAGTAGGAGTCCTACTTCATACATTCCTTTTCCTCCTCTATTTCCCTTTCTCCCCATGTGGCTGGCCCTATTGGGGGCGCACCAGCCCCTTGTGGGCTGGTGTATTCCCTTACTTGGCCCCTTAAGCCCATATCTTTGCCGGGGGTTGCCCGGAACCCCTTCCGGTGACCCGATATCACCCGGAACACTTTCGGTGTCCAAATACCGTCGTCCTATATATTAATCTTTACCTCTCGACCATTTTGGGACTCCTCGTCATGTCCGTGATCTCATCCGGGACTCCGAACAAACATTGCTCATCAAATCACATAACTCATAATACAAATCATCATCGAACGTTAAGCGTGCGGACCCTACGGGTTCGAGAACTATGTAGACATGACCGAGACACATCTCCGGTCAATAACCAATAGCAGAACCTGGATGCTCATATTGGTTCCTACATATTCTTCGAAGATCTTTATCGGTCAAACCACACAACAACATACGTTGTTCCCTTTGTCATCGGTATGTTACTTCCCCGAGATTCGATCGTCGGTATCATCATACCTAGTTCAATCTCATTACCGGCAAGTCTCTTCACTCGTTCCGTAATGCATCATCCTGCAACTAACTCATTAGTCACATGTTGCTCGCAAGGCTTATAGTGATGTGCCCAACTCAAGTCTCGGGGGCTACTACATTGCTCATTCAATGCAGGAAAATTCAAAGTGCAAAATGAAGGAAATATGCCCTAGAGGCAATAATAAAGTTGTTATTTATATTTCCTTATATCATGGCAAATGTTTATTATTCATGCTAGAATTTTATTAACCGAAAATTTAGTACATCCGTGAATACATAGACAAACAGAGTGTCACTAGTATGCCTCTACTTGACTAGCTCGTTAATCAAAGATGGTTAAGTTTCCTAGCCATAGACATGAGTTGTCATTTGACAAATGGGATCACATCATTAGAGAATGATGTGATTGACATGACCCATCCGTTAGCTTAGCACTATGATCGTTTAGTTTGTTGCAATTGCTTTCATCATGACTTATACATGTTCCTCTGACTATGAGATTATGCAACTCCCGAATACCGGAGGAACACTTAGTGTGCTATCAAACGTCACAACATAACTGGGTGATTATAAAGATGCTCAACAGGTGTCTCCGATGGTGTTTGTTGAGTTGGCATGGATCGAGATTAGGATTTGTCACTCCGATTGTCGGAGAGGTATCTCTGGGCCCTCTCGGTAATGCACATCACTATAAGCCTTGCAAGCAATGTGACTAATGAGTTAGTTGCGGGATAATGCATTACAGAACGAGTAAAGAGACTTGCCGGTAACGAGATTGAACTAGGTATGATGATACCGACGATTGAATCTCGGGCAAGTAACATACTGATGACAAAGGGAACAACGTATGTTGTTGTGCGGTTTGACCAATAAAGATCTTCGAAGAATATGTAGGAACCAATATGAGCATCCAGGTTCCGCTATTGGTTATTGACCGGAGATGTGGCTCGGTCATGTCTACATAGTTCTCGAACCCGTAGGGTCCGCACGCTTAACGTTCGATGACGATTGGTATTATGAGTTTATGTGATTTCATGTACTGAAGGTTATTCGGAGTCCCAGATGAGATCACAGACATGACGAGGAGTCTCGAAATGATTGAGACATAAAGATTGATATATTGGACCATGTTGCTCGGAGTGCCGGAGGGTTAATGGAACCCACCATGGGCCATAGAGGAGAGAGGGACCGCTAGGAGGTGGCGCACGCCCCCCCAGTCCGAATTGGACAAGGGGTGGGGGCGGCGCCCACCTCCTTCCTTCTCTCCCCTTCCTCCTTCCTTCCCGTCCTTGTTGGACTAAGAAAGGGGGGAACCTACTCCTAGTAGGAGTAGGATCCCCCCCTTGGGCGCGCCCCTTGAGGCCGGCCGGCCCCCTCCTCCCCTCCTTTATATATGGAGGAGGAGGGCACCCCATAGACACACAAGTTGATCTTTAGCTGTGTGCGGTGCCCTCCTCCACAGTTTTCCACCTCGGTCATATTGTCGTAGTGCTTAGGCGAAGCCCTGCGTCGGTAACTTCATCATCACCGTCACCACATCGTCGTGCTGACGGAACTCTCCCTCGGCCTTAGCTGTATCTAGAGTTCGAGGGACGTCATCGAGCTGATCGTGTGCAGATCGCGAAGGTGCCGTGCGTTCGGTACTTGATCGGTTGGATCGCGAAGACGTTCGACTACATCAACCGCGTTACTTAACGCTTCCGCTTTCGGCCTACGAGGGTACGTGGACACACTCTCCCCACTCGTTGCTATGCTTCTCCTAGATAGATCTTGCGTGATCATAGGAATTTTTTTGAAATACTACGTTCCCCAACAGTGGTATCAGAGCCAGGTCTATGCGTAGATGTTATATGCATGAGTAGAACACAAAGAGTTGTGGGCGATAATATTCATACTGCTTACCAGCATGTCATACTTTGATTCGGCGGTATTGTTGGATGAAGCGGCCTAGACCGACATTACATGACTGCGTTCATGAGACTGGTTCTACCGCCATGCTTTGCACACAGGTGGCTAGTGGGTGTCTGTTTCTCCAATTTTAGTTGAATCGAGTGTGACTATGCCCGGTCCTTGTTGAAGGTTAAAACAGCACACTTGACAAAAAATCGTTGTGGCTTTGATGCGTAGGTAAGAACGGTTCTTGCTAAGCCCGTAGCAGCCACATAAAACTTGCAACAACAAAGTAGAGGACGTCTAACTTGTTTTTGCAGGGCTTGCTGTGATGTGATATGGTCAAGATGTGATGATATATAAATTGTTGTATGATATGATCATGTTTTGTAACAGTTATCGGCAACTGGCAGGAGCCATATGGTTGTCGATTTATTGTATGAAATGCAATCGCCATGTAATTGCTTTACTTTATCACTAAGCGGTAGCGATAGTCGTAGAAGCAATAGTTGGCGAGACGACAACGATGCTTCGATGGAGATCAAGGTGTCATGCCGGCGACGATGGTGATCATGACGGTGCTTTGGAGATGGAGATCAAAGGCACAAGATGATGATGGCCATATCATATCACTTATATTGATTGCATGTGATGTTTGTCCTTTATGCATCTTATTTTGCTTAGTACGGTGGTAGCATTATAAGATGATCTCTCACTAAATTTCAAGGTACAAGTGTTCTCCCTGAGTATGCACCGTTGCGACAGTTCGTCGTGCCGAGACACCACGTGATGATCGGGTGTGATAAGCTCTACGTTCACATACAATGGGTGCAAGCCAGATTTGCACACGCAGAATACTCGGGTTAAACTTGACGAGCCTAGCATATGCAGATATGGCCTCGGAACACTGAGACCGAAAGGTCGAGCGTGAATCATATAGTAGATATGATCAACATAGTGATGTTCACCATTGAAAACTACTCCATCTCATGTGATGATCGGACATGGTTTAGTTGATATGAATCACGTGATCACTTAGATGATTAGAGGTCTATCTAAGTGGGAGTTCTTAAGTAATATGATTAATTGTACTTTAATTTATCATGAACTTAGTACCTGATAGTATTTTGCATGTCTATGTTATTGTAGATAAATGGTCCGTGCTACTGTTCCACTGAATTTTAATGCGTTCCTAGAGAAAGCTAAGTTGAAAGATGATGGTAGAAAGTACACGGACTGGGTCCGTAACTTGAGGATTATCCTCATTGCTGCACAGAAGAATTACATCCTGGAAGCACCGCTAGGTGCCAAACCCGCTGCAGGAGCAACACCAGATGTTATGAACATCTGGCAGAGCAAAGCTGATGACTACTTGATAGTTCAGTGTGCCATGCTTTACGGCTTAGAACCGGGACTTCAACGACGTTTTGAACGTCATGGAGCATATGAGATGTTCCAGGAGTTGAAGTTAATATTTCAAGCAAATGCCCGAATTGAGAGATATGAAGTCTCCAATAAGTTCTACAGCTGCAAAATGGAGGAGAATAGTTCTGTCAGTGAGCATATACTCAGAATGTTTGGGTACCACACTCACTTGACTCAGCTGGGAGTTAATCTTCCAGTTGATAGTGTCATTGACAGAGTTCTTCAATCACTGCCACCAAGCTACAAAAGCTTCGTGATGAACTATAATATGCAAGGGATGGATAAGACAATTCCCGAGCTCTTCGCAATGCTAAAGGCTGCGGAGGTAGAAGTCAAGAAGGAGCATCAAGTGTTGATGGTCAACAACACCACTGGTTTCAAGAAGAAGGGCAAAGGGAAGAAGGGCAACTTCAAGAAGAACGGCAAGAAAGTTGCTGCTCAAGTGAAGAAGCCCAAGTCTGGTCCTAAGCCTGAGACTGAGTGCTTCTACTGCAAAGGGACTGGTCATTGGAAGCGGAACTGCCCCAAGTATTTGGCGGATAAGAAGGATGGCAAAGTGAAAGGTATATTTGATATACATGTTATTGATGTGTACTTTACTAATGCTCGTAGTATCGCCTGGGTATTTGATACTGGTTCTGTTGCTCATATTTGCAAGTCGAAATAGGGGCTACGGATTAAGCGAAGATTGGCTAAGGGCGAGGTGACGATGCGCGTGGGAAATGGTTTCAAAGTCGATGTGATCGCCGTCGGCACGCTACCTCTACATCTACCTTCGGGATTAGTTTTCGACCTGAATAATTGTTATTTGGTGCCAGCGTTAAGCATGAACATTATATCTGGATCTTGTTTGATGCGAGACGGTTATTCATTTAAATCAGAGAATAATGGTTGTTCTATTTATATGAGTAATATCTTTTATGGTCATGCACCCTTGATGAGTGGTCTATTTTTATTGAATCTCGATAGTAGTGATACACATATTCATAGTATTGAAGCAAAAAAGATATAAGTTTAATAATGATAGTGCAACTTATTTGTGGCACTGCCGTTTAGGTCGTATTGGTGTAAAGCGCATGAAAAAACTCCATGCTGATGGGCTTTTGGAATCACTTGATTATGAATCACTTGATGCTTGCGAACCATGCCTCATGGGCAAGATGACTAAGACTCCATTCTCCAGAACAATGGAGCGAGCAACAGACTTGTTGGAACTAATACATATTGATGTATGCGGTTTGATGAGTGTTGATGCTCGCGGCGGGTATCGTTATTTTCTAACCTTAACAGATGATTTGAGCAGATATGGGTATATGTACTTGATGAAACATAAGTCTGAAACATTTGAAAAGTTCAAAGAATTTCACAGTGGAGTGGAAAATCATCGTAACAAGAAAATAAAGTTTCTACGATCTGATCGTGGAGGAGAATATTTGAGTTACTAGTTTGGTCTTCATTTGAAACAATGCGGAATAGTTTCGCAACTCACGCAACCCGGAACACCACAGCGTAATGGTGTGTCCGAACGTCGTAATCGTACTTTATTAGATATGGTGCGATCTATGATGTCTCTTACTGATTTACCACTATCGTTTTGGGGTTATGCTTTAGAGACGGTTGCATTCACGTTAAATAGGGCACCATCTAAATCCGTTGAGACGACGCCATATGAACTGTGGTTTGGCAAGAAACCCAAGTTGTCGTTTCTTAAAGTTTGGGGCTGCAATGCTTATGTGAAAAAGCTTCAACCTGATAAGCTCGAACTCAAAACGGAGAAATGTGTCTTCATAGGATACCCAAAGGAAACTGTTGGGTACACCTTCTATCACATATCCGAAGGCAAGATACTCTTTGCTAAGAATGGATCCTTTCTAGAGAAGGAGTTTCTCTCGAATGAAGTGAGTGGGAGGAAAGTAGAACTTGATGAGGTAACTGTACCTGCTCCCTTATTGGAAAGTAGTTCATCACAGAAATCAGTTCCAGTGATTCCTACACCAATTAGTGAGGAAGCTAATGACGATGATCATGAAACTTCTGATCAAGTTACTACCAAAACTCGTAGGTCAACCAGGGTAAGATCCGCACCAGAGTGGTACGGTAATCCTGTTCTGGAAGTCATGTTACTTGACCATGACGAACCTACGAACTATGAGGAAGCGATGACGAGCCCAGATTCCGTGAAACGGCTTGAGGCCATGAAATCAGAGATGGGATCCACGTATGAGAACAAAATGTGGACTTTGGTTGACTTGCCAGATGATCGGCAGGCCATAGAGAATAAATGGATCTTCAAGAAGAAGACTAACACTGACGGTAATGTTACTGTCTGCAAAGCTCGACTTGTTGCAAAAGGTTTTCGACAAGTTCAAGGAGTTGACTACAATGAGACCTTCTCACCCATAGCGATGCTTAAGTCTGTCCGAATCATGTTAGCAATTGCCGCATTTTATGATTATGAAATTTGGCAAATGGACGTCAAAACTTCATTCTTGAATGGATTTCTAGAAGAAGAGTTGTATTTGATTCAACCAGATGGTTTTGTCGATCCAAAGGGTGCTAACAAAGTGTGCATGCTCCAGAGATCCATTTATGGACTGGTGCAAGCCTCTCGGAGTTGGAATAAACGTTTTGATGGTGTGATCAAAGCATATGGTTTTATACAGACTTTTGGAGAAGCCTGTATTTACAAGAAAGTGAGTGGGAGCTCTGTAGCATTTCTGATATTATATGTGGATGACATATTGTTGATCGGAAATAATACTGAATTTCTGGATAGCATAAAAGGATACTTGAATAAGAATTTTTCAATGAAAGACCTCGGTGAAGCTGCTTATATATTGGGCATCAAGATCTATAAAGATAGATCAAGACACTTAATTGGACTTTCACAAAGCACATACCTTGATAAGATTTTGAAGAAGTTCAAAATGGATCAGTCAAAGAAAGGGTTCTTGCCTGAATTACAAGGTGTGAAATTGAGTGAGACTCAATGCCCGACCACTGCAGAAGATAGAGAGAAAATTAAAGTCATTCCCTATGCCTCAGCCATAGGTTCTATCATGTATGCAATGTTGTGTACCAGACCTGATGTGTGCCTTGCTATAAGTATAGTAGGGAGGTACCAAAGTAATCCAGGAGTGGATCACTGGAAAGCGGTCAAGAACATCCTGAAATACCTAAAAAGGACTAAGGATATGTTTCTCGTTTATGGAGGTGACAAAGAGCTCGTCGTAAATGGTTACGTTGATGCAAGCTTTGACACTGATCCGGATGACTCTAAGTCGCAAACCGGTTACATATTTATATTAAATGATGGAGCTGTCAGTTGGTGCAGTTCTAAACAGAGCATTGTGGCGGGATCTACGTGTGAAGTGGAATACATAGCTGCTTCGGAAGCAGCAAATGAAGGAGTCTGGATGAAGGAGTTCATATCCGATCTAGGGTGTCATACCTAGTGCATCGGGTACAATGAAAATCTTCTGTGACAATACTGGTGCAATTGCCTTGGCGAAGGAATCCAGATTTCACAAGAGAACCAAGCACATCAAGAGATGCTTCAATTCCATCCGTCATCAAGTATCGGAAGGGGACATAGAGATTTGCAAGATACATACGGATCTGAATGTTGCAGACCCGTTGACTAAGCCTCTCTCACGAGCAAAACATGATCAGCACCAAAACTCCATGGGTGTTAGAATCATTACTATGTAATCTAGATTATTGAATCTAGTGCAAGTGGGAGACTGAAGGAAATATGCCGTAGAGGCAATAATAAAGTTGTTATTTATATTTCCTTATATCATGATAAATGTTTATTATTCATGCTAGAATTGTATTAACTGGAAACTTAGTACATGTGTGAATACATAGACAAACAGAGTGTCACTAGTATGCCTCTACTTCACTAGCTCGTTAATCAAAGATGGTTAAGTTTCCTAGCCATAGACATGAGTTGTCATTTGATGAACGGGATCACATCATTAGAGAATGATGTGATTGACATGACCCATCCATTAGCTTAGCACTATGATCGTTTAGTTTGTTGCTATTGCTTTCATCATGACTTATACATGTTCCTCTGACTATGAGATTATGCAACTCCCAAATACCAGAGGAACACTTAGTGTGCTATCAAACGTCACAACGTAATTGGTTGATTGTAAAGATGCTCTACAGGTGTCTCCGATGGTGTTTGTTGAGTTGGCCTAGATCAAGATTAGGATTTGTCACTCTGATTGTCGGAGTGGTATCCCTGGGCCCTCTCGGTAATGCACATCACTATAAGCCTTGCAAGCAACATGTGACTAATGAGTTAGTTGCGGGATGATGCATTACGGAACGAGTAAAGAGACTTGCCGGTAACGAGATTGAACTAGGTATGATGATACCGACGATCGAATCTCGAGCAAGTAACATACCGATGACAAAGGGAAGAACGTATGTTGTTGTGCGGTTTGACTGATAAAGATCTTTGAAGAATATGTAGGAACCAATATGAGCATCTAGGTTCTGCTATTGGTTATTGACCGGAGATGTGTCTCGGTCATGTCTACATAGTTCTCGAACCTGTAGGGTCCACACGCTTAACGTTCAATGATGATTGGTATTATGTGATTTGATGTACAGAAGGTTGTTCGGAGTCCCGGATGAGATCACGAACATGACGAGGAGTCTCGAAATGATTGAGACATAAAGATTGATATATTGGACCATGTTGTTCGGACACCGGAAGTGTTCCGGAGAGTTTCGGATAAAACCGGAGTGCCGAAGGGTTACCGGACCCCCCCCCCCTCGGGAAGTTAATGGGCCACCATGGGCCTTAGAGGAGAGAGGGCCGGCCAGGAGGTGGCATGCGCGCCCCAGTCCGAATTGGACAAGGGGTGGGGGCGGCACCCTCCTCCTTCCTTCTCTCCCCTTCCTCCTTCCTTCCCCTCCTTGTTGGACTAGGAAACGGGGGAACCTACTCCTAGTAGGAGTAGGATTCCCCCCCTCTTGGGCGCGCCCCTTGAGGCCGGCCGGCCCCCTCCTCCCCTCCTTTATATACGGGGGAGGGGGCACCCCATAGACACACAAGTTGATCTTTAGCCGTGTGCGGTGCCCCCCTCCACAGTTTTCCACCTCAGTCATATTGCCGTAGTGCTTAGGCGAAGCCCTGCGTCGGTAACTTCATCACACCGTCACCACGCCATCGTGCTGACAGAACTCTCCCTCGGCCTTAGCTGGATCTAGAGTTCGAGGGATGTCACCGAGCTGAACATGTGCAGATCATGGAGGTGTCGTGTGTTCGGTACTTGATCGGTTGGATCGCGAAGACATTCGACTACATCAACCGTGTTACTTAACGCTTCCGCTTTCGGTCTACGAGGGTACGTGGACACACTCTCCCCACTTGTCGTGGAATTGTCACGGCAGATGTCCTAGTGTGAGGACTTAGTTGTGGAGCCATCGCGACGGGTTAGCTTAAAGGGGTTAACTGGGATAAAGGACACGAGGAGTTTATACTGGTTCGGCCCCTTGCGGTGAAGGTAAAGGCCTAATCCAGTTTGAGGTGATATTGCTAGGGTTTCAATGACGAGGGAGCGAATACGCTAGGCCTGGCTCTTGATCTAATGTTTCTTGTCCCTAAACAATCGCCGGGTCGTCCCTTTATATACATAGGTTGATGCCCGGTGGTTCACAGAATCCCGGCCGGCTCATAAATGTGTCCGGCTCGGTTTCTACTCTTTCCTATCTTACAATACAATTCATATATCATATGGCGGTTTACATCTACGGGCCCTAATCCGCCTTTGGGCCTTGGGCCTTCTTGTTAAATCTCCTCCGTAAAGCGCCATACTCTTTGTCTTCGTGGGCTTCAATATGAATAACTCACTATGAATATAACCTGGCCCCTCCTGGGCGGTTTATACTCAATAGTTATATCCCCAACATTAGGCCCCAGATTGATTTGAACTTGTTCATGTCAATCTTCAGTACTTAAGAAAATTCCTTCTTCAACACTTTCGTGAAAACCTTGAAACCCGTCGTGACGTCATCTTCCAAGACCGTGATAATCCGTCGTGACGTCGTCTGCCTTTAACTTTACACAGAACCCAATTTTTTTAATGTATCTCCTTTAATGAATCTCCAAAAATCGAGACGTCTGCATATCTACAGATCCATTTTTCAACCTCCTCGATTCCCGCGCCTGCCACTTATCCATTCACCTTATAAATAGGGCCGGGGGTCATTTTCACTCCCCCCCCCGTGCCTCTTTGTCTCATCGTCTTCCTCGCGTCGCCCCAGCGCTTCGAACTCACCCGCCGCCGTCAAGCCTCGTCTTCGACCTCAACTCCGGCCGCTGCATCACCCTGAACGCACCAGAAAATCGCGGCGCCTCTCCACTATTCCCTCAGCATCAGTAAGCCTCCCTTTCTTCGATCGTAGATCTGTCTTTAGGGTTTGAGCGTTCATCGGTGTTCGTCGGTGTTCGTCACTGCGCAGTGGTTCTTTGATTCAAACCTCAATATTCAACCTGTATAACGATGGCCATAGTCCTTCTTTTTTCATCGGTGCATCTCGTTTAAGCAGAAACTCCAATCTGAACCTTTATCAACTGCTTCAGTATCAATATTTAGGTCTGAATATACTTTCATTTTCTGACACGTGGTAGATCCAAAATTGTAATGCCAACTTGTGAAACCTGTTTTTCCATCACTTAGTTATTTCAGATCTGTACCTTCAATACCAATGTAGGCGGTTTAACTTTAGAAAATGATAACCCACCAAGGACCATTAGTCCCCTCTTAAACCGCCAGTTGCTCCTTGTTATAATTCTTCAACCTCCAGTTTAACAATTTTGCATGCTTTAATACTTTCTGTCTCTTAACCTGCAACACTTTATGCTTGTCAATCATGAATCTTAAACCGGCACAAACCTTCCTTCAGGTTGTCGAATAAATGGCCAAGTCTTTTTGTGCTTGCAACTGGGTTCCTTCCCGGGTTACTGAAGAATAACTGAACGGGTGCGTCGCAACCGGCGCTTTAGCAAAAAAAGGAAGTCATCCACTTGAGAGTCCCTGGTCCAGAAAATCCTCCTGAGCCCAAAGATGGAGAAGTGATTGTGTTCGTTGATCATCTGGGTCGAGGGTTTAGCCCTCCCGGATCAAAAAATTTCCGTGATGTGCTTGCTAGATTCCAACTCCACCCTCAAGATATTGGACCTAACTCCGTGTCCAATATTTGTAATTTTCAAGTGTTTTGCGAGGCTTATCTGCAAGAAGAACCCATCGTTGAACTGTTCAGAGACTTCTTCTATTTAAACCGCCGTACTAAATTTACGGATGGGCCCAATACTGAACTTGGCGGGGTTTCAATTCAGAAAAGGAAATATGTTAGCTTCCCTCACGCCAAGCATCATAGTCACCCCAAAGACTGGAACCAGACTTGGTTCTATTGCCGAGATACGTCTCCAGCTGACGAGAATCCTCTGCCGGGTTATCGTGCTCACCGGCTTACCAACATACATCCATTTCCCCAACGACTCAGCGCAAAGGAACGAGCCAAGTATGCACCACAGCTTTCGAAGCTCGGAGCCTTTGTGGCGAACGGTCTAACAGGCATCGACTTTGTCCGTTGCTGGGTCTCTTGGGGTATCTTGCCTCTAAGCCGTCGCCCCGGTTTAATGTGTGAATACACATGGGATTTAAAAGACCCTCAACGGCACATTGACATTCAGCTAACTGATGCTGAAATCACTGAAGCTGTCAAGAAGATACTGGATGAACCGGTGGCTGTCTGCAGTAAAATAGGGCTTAGTCCCTTCTGTGTTTCAAATAAACCGCCAGCTGTAAGAATTGCATAACTCCTGTTTTAACCCCATCTTCTTAACACTTCCTTATAACCTTTGTTAATCTTTGACAGAGTGATGATCCATTCTGGAAGAAGAAGCCGCAGGATAAACCGGCGAAAAACCCCCGTGTCAAGACTAAGGTCACCAAGAAGCCTGCCGAAAAGAAAACCGCCGACTCCACCGACTTAAACATTGATGATGACGATGAAAATCACGAGTCAGAGGTAGAACTTGATTCACTTGGTTCCTTCTTCATACATCTTATTGATAATGATTATTATCAGGAGGACGCAGAGGCTAGCCAAGCTGGTGACGTAGAGGTAATTATTCTTTCCTCCGGCTCAGAACCTTTGCCAACTCCGAAAAACCGTCAAGCAAACCGGAAAGTAAGATTTTCTCACCCTCTAGCTCACATGGATCCAAACTTTCTTTTGAAGAAACAACAACACTAAGCTCGCCGCACAACCCGGCATAGCGGCCATGTGGTAACTTCTTCCGGTTTACCGAACACGCTGGTTCGTAAACGCCGCCCAGAGGTCTCTTATACTTCTGACACACGTTATCCTAAGGCGGGTTATTTCCGGCAACCTCTTAATCCGTCTGATTCAAATTATCAGGGAACTTCCCATTCCTCTTCTGGCGAATCAACAGAAACGCAACTTCCAACCCTCAAGACGGCTCATGGGTAAGCATGTTTAAACTAACCCTTAATACCTTATGTTTGTTCACTGTACTAACCTTTATGTTTGTTCCTTTCAGTGCCAAACCCAGACCCAGCAAAAAGGCCAAGTTAAATAAACCGGCTGATGATAACCCAGCCACTGAACCGAAGAAGACCCCAGAACAGTTTGAGCCAAATGCTGATGCTATTCTTGATGATCCGCCACCGCAAGATCATGAAACCTTTGTTGAACAGATGGAAAATGATCCAACGGGTCATGCTGTTCATCCGCCAAGCCCAGCTAAAGCTGCTGATAAACCGCCAAGCCCAGTCAAAGCTGCTGATGACAAAGCGGATGATGTTGTAGTTACTGGCTTTGGCTACCCAACTCCTGGCAACCCCATTGCTCTGTCAAAACACAGTGCCAAAGAAGACATCTCTGTTGTTGATAAGGGTAAGCGGAAAGCAGACTTGGAAAACTATGCCCACCTCAGCGCCCAAGATATCCATTCTGGGTTTTTAAACCGCCTGTACACAAGCCGCGACTATGAAGCCAGCTTAGTGAACATGATGAAGGAGCGATATGAGGTAAATACTGTTAACTCTGCATGATTATTCTTCCCTTTTATCCAATTTATAATATCAACTCCAGTAGCCCCCAAGGGCCGGTTTATAATACCAATATAAACCGGGACTTTTGTAATACTTCAACTTTTGCCTGCGTAGCCCCCAAGGGCCGGTGTATCTTTTCAAGATGAAACGGGACTTTAGAATATTAATCCTTCAATTTCACCTGTGTAGCCCCTAAGGGTCGGTTTATCTTTTCAAGATGAACCGGGACTTTTATCCTTGAGCAAATATGCATTAGCCCCCAAGTGCCAAGAATAATGCTTGTATTGAGCTTGGGACTTGTAAAAGTTTTTGATAAGAAGCAATAGGCATTAGCCCCCAAGTGCCAAGTGGATAACTTGTTATGTGCTTGGTACTTCAAATATGTATTTTTAACTCATAAATTACATGTCCCTTGTAGGCTGAGCTGAGCAAAAAAGAATCCCAAACCGCCGACGTTCAAGAAAATATCAAGTCCCAACAAGCAGAAACCTCCAAGGCTAAAGAAGAGTTGACGAGTGCCTTAGCAGCCATGGAGAAAATGAAGGAGAGCTTTAAAAGCGAGCGGGCTGTCTGGGATACAGAGAAATCAACTCTGCTGAAGAGGGCTGAGGACGCTGAAGCGGCCCTTAATCCGGTAACCGAAGAGCTGACTGGCTTGAAGCGGCAAATAAACGCCATGACTTCTGCTGTTTTTTGGTAAAGAGCCTCTTCCTAAGCTTTAAACATGTATTATCCCATAAACTGCCGGTTTACCAATGTTTGTGATGATGCAGGATCTCGCATTACTCATCTTGGCTCCGACATGCAGAAGAAATTAAAGGCTGCCTATACTCTTATAGAGCAACTATATACCGGCGCACAAACGATCATCTGTACCGCCTCTCATAAAAAACCGCCCCCAACCTTGATCAAAGAAACATTAGAGAGGTTGTCGATGATGCCTGCCCGGTTTGAAGAGTTAAAAATATCAGCTGCAAGGGCAGGTGCTCTGACCGCGCTAACCCGGGCTAAAGCATGGATACCTGATCTTGATCCGGCTGACGTGGGAAACGGTTATCCGAGCATAAAGGAGGACGGGTCATACTTTGATAATGATGACCTCCGAGCTTTGACGAAGGAAATGCGCCCCTTGGCTAGCAAATCGGCTGAAGAGACCGATCTTTCTCATTATCAGTCGATTTATGACGCTGACAACAAGAGAGTTAACCCGCAAACCTATGATGCTCCAACACTTATTCCTCCAATCCGTAAGCATACCTACGCCCCTGATGTTGAACCCTCCACACTAATAAGTGATGAAGCTGTATTCAAGGCCCTAACTGGGATCGATTGGGCAACTATTGACTTCCAGCCACTGGGTGGAGAGGAGGAGGATGAACCGGCGCAGGATGATCCACAACCTTCAAGCCAGCCCGACGAAGATTCATAAACCGGGGGCCGGTTTAGCTTCTGCATTTTCTGCAGGACTTGTTGAACACAATTATTCTTTTGGGCCTTAAAGCGCCTTGTAATAGGCTAGTTTAGACGCTTGATCTGCTATGCCATCGTGCATATTTACTTTGCATGACACTGTTAATCCGCCATGTTAAGATATGCTATGTTTGCTTATGATCTTTATCAGTTTATTGAATCTATTCCTGCATACAACAGTTTTAAAGTGTCCTGGCGGTTTACCGCTGGACGGGTCATAATACCCAATATACAACCATGGAAACTAAAATAGTTGATAGCCAAGGCTGAATGTAAGAATAATCAAATATGAAATATATCATACCTGTGATATTGGATCATATTGTTGGTTGACCAAACCAGTAAAATAAGGGCGATAACCCAAAACTGGATCATTGGTAATTGATACGTCTCCAACGTATCTATAATTTTTGATTGCTCCATGCTATATTATCTACTGTTTTGGACATTATTGGGCTTTATTATTCACTTTTATATTATTTTGGGGACTAACCTATTAACCGGAGGCCCAGCCCAGAATTGCTGTTTTTTGCCTATTTCAGAGTTTCGCAGAAAAGGAATATCAAACGGAGTCCAAACGGAATGAAACCTTCGGGAACGTGGTTTTTAGGAAGATTATGATCCAGGAGACTTGGACCCTACGTCAAGAAACAAAAGAGGAGGCCACGAGGTAGGGGGCGCGCCTACCCCCCAGGGCGCGCCCTCCACCCTCGTGGGCCCCCTGTTGCTCCACCGACGTACTCCTTCCTCCTATATATACCTACGTACCCCCAAACGATCAGATACGGAGCCAAAAACCTAATTCCACCGCCGCAACCTTCTGTACCCACGAGATCCCATCTTGGGGCCTGTTCCGGAGCTCCGCCGGAGGGGGCATCCATCACGGAGGGCTTCTACATCATCACCATAGCCTCTCTGATGAAGTGTGAGTAGTTTACCTCAGACCTTCGGGTCCATAGTTAGTAGCTAGATGGCTTCTTCTCTCTTTTTGGATCTCAATACAATGTTCTCCCCCTCTCTCGTGGAGATCTATTCGATGTAATCTTCTTTTGCGGTGTGTTTGTTGAGATCGATGAATTGTGGGTTTATGATCAAGATTATCTATGAACAATATTTGAATCTTCTCTGAATTCTTTTATGTATGATTGGTTATCTTTGCAAGTCTCTTCGAATTATCAGTTTCGTTTGGCCTACTAGATTGATCTTTCTTTCAATGGGAGAAGTGCTTAGCTTTGGGTTCAATTTTGCGGTGTCCTTTCCCAGTGATAGTAGGGGCAGCAAGGCACGTATTGGATTGTTGCCATCGAGGATAACAAGATGGGTTTTTTTATCATATTGCATGAATTTATCCCTCTACATCATGTCATCTTGCTTAAGGCGTTAGTCTGTTTCCATGAACTTAATACTCTAGATGCATGCTGGATAGCGGTCGATGAGTGGAGTAATAGTAGTAGATGCAGGCAGGAGTCGGTCTACCTGTCTCGGACGTGATGCCTATATACATGATCATACCTAGATATTCTCATAACTATGCTCAATTCTGTCAATTGCTCAACAGTAATTCGTTCACCCACCATAATATACTTATGCTCTTGAGAGAAGCCACTAGTGAAACCTATGGCCCTCGGGTCTATCTTCATCATATTAATCTTCCAACACTTATTTATTTCCTTTGCTTTTTACTTTGCTTTTATTTTACTTTGCATCTTTATCACAAAAATACCAAAAATATTATCCTATCATATCTATCAGATCTCACTCTCGTAAGTGACCGTGAAGGGATTGACAACCCCTTATCGTGTTGGTTGCTAGGATTTATTTGTTTTGTGTAGGTGCGAGGGACTCGCGCGTAGCCTCCTACTGGATTGATACCTTGGTTCTCAAAAACTGAGGGAAATACTTACCCTACTTTGTTGCATCACCATTTCCTCTTCAAGGGAAAACCAACGCAGTGCTCAAGAGGTAGCAAGAAGGATTTTTGGCGCCGTTGCCGGGGAGGTCTACGCAAAAGTCAACATACCAAGTACCCATCACAATCACTTATCTCCCGCATTACATTATTTGCCATTTGCCTCTCGTTTTCCTCTCCCCCACTTCACCCTTGCTGTTTTATTCGCCCTCTCTTTTTCGTTTGCCTCTTTTTCGCTTGCTTCTTGTTTGCTCGTGTGTTGGATTGCTTGTTTGTCACGATGGCTCAAGATAATACCAAATTATGTGACTTTACCAATACCAACAATAATGATTTCCTTAGCACTCCGATTGCTCCTCTTACCGATACTGAATCTTGTGAAATCAATGCTGCTTTGTTGAATCTTGTCATGAAAGATCAATTCGCCAGCCTTCCTAGTGAAGATGCCGCTACTCATCTAAATAGCTTCGTTGATTTGTGTGATATGCAAAATAAGAAAGATGTTGATAATGATATTGTTAAGTTGAAGCTATTTACTTTTTTCACGTAGAGATCATGCTAAAGCTTGGTTTTCGTCTTTGCCTAAAAATAGTATTGATTCTTGGAACAAGTGCAAAGATGCTTTTATCTCTAAGTATTTTCCTCCCGCTAAGATCATCTCTCTTAGAAACGATATTATGAATTTTAAGCAACTTGATCATGAACATGTTGCACAAGCTTGGGAGAGGATGAAATTAATGATACGTAATTACCCTACTCATGGCTTGAATTTGTGCATGATTATACAAAAAATTTATGCCGGATTGAATTTTGCTTCTAGAAATCTTTTAGATTCGGCCGCGGGAGGCACTTTTATGGAAATCACTTTAGGAGAAGCTACTAAACTCCTAGATAATATTATGGTTAATTATTCTCAATGGCACACTGAAAGATCTACTAATAAAAAAGTGCATGCGATAGAAGAAATTAATGCTTTGAGTGGAAAGATGGATGAACTTATGAAATTATTTGCTACTAAGAGTGTTTCTTCTCATCCTAATGATGTGCCTTTGTCTACTTTGATTTATAATAATAATGAATCTATGGATATGAATTTTGTTGGTAGGAATAATTTTGGTAACAACGCTTATAGAGGAAACTTTAATCCTAGGCCTCATCCTATTATTCCTCTAATAATTATGGTAATTCCTACAACAACTCTTATGGAAATTTTAATAAGATGCCCTCTAAATTTGAGACTAGTGTTAAAGAGTTTATGAATTCGCAAAAGAATTTCAATGCTTTGCTTGAAGAGAAATTGCTTAAAGTTGATGAATTGGCTAGGAACGTTGATAGAATTTCTCTTGATGTTGATTCTTTAAAGCTTAGATCTATTCCTCCTAAGCATGATATCAATGAGTCTCTCAAATCCATGAGAATTTCCATTGATGAGTGCAAATAAAGAACCGCTAGGATGCGTGCTAAGAAAGATTGCTTTATGAAAGCGTGTTCTTCAAATTTCTATAAAGATGAAGATCTAAAAGTTATTGATGTGTCCCCTATTAAATCTTTGTTTTGCAATATGAATCTTGATAATGATGGGACTGAATATGTTCCACCTTTACCTAGAAGGCGTTCCAAAAATTCGGAGTTTTTAGATCTTGATGCTAAAATTGATAAATGTGGGATTGAAGAAATAAATACCATAGATGTTGCTAAACCCACTATTTTTGATTTCAAGGAATTTAATTATGAAAATTTCTCTTTGATAGATTGTATTTCCTTGTTGCAATCCATGCTAAATTCTCCTCATGCTTATAGTCAAAATAAAGCGTTTAATAAACATATCGTTGATGCTTTGATGCAATCTTATGAAGAAAAACTTGAGTTGGAAGTTTCTATCCCTATAAAACTTTATGATGAGTGGGAACCAACTATTAAAATTAAGATTAAGGATCATGAGTTCTATGCTTTATGTGATTTGGGTGCTAGTGTTTCCACTATTCCCAAACTTTGTGCGATTTGCTAGATTTCCGTGATTTTGATGATTGCTCTCTAAACTTGTACCTTGCGGATTCCACTATTAAGAAACCTATGGGAAGAATTAATGATGTTCTTATTGTTGCAAATAGGAACTATGTGCCCATAGATTTTATCGTTCTTGATATAGATTGCAATCCTTCATGTCCTATTATTCTTGGTAGACCTTTCCTTAGAACGATTGGTGCAATTATTGATATGAAGGAAGGGAATATTAGATTCCAATTTCCATTAAATAAAGGCATGGAACACTTCCCTAGGAAGAAAATAAAATTACCATATGAATCTATCATGAGAGCCACTTATGGATTGCCTACCAAAGATGGCAATACCTAGATCTATCCTTACTTTTATGCCTAGCTAGAGGCGTTAAACGATAGCGCTTGTTGGGAGGCAACCCAATTTTATTTTTAGCTTTTTTGCTTTTTGCTTTTGTTTAGGAATAAATATTTGATCTAGCCTCTGGTTAGATGTGTTTTTTGTTTTAATTAGTGTTTGTGCCAAGTTAAACCTATAGGATCTTCTTGGATGATAGTTATTTGATCTTGCTGTAATTTCCAGAAACTTTCTGTTCACGAACATAATTGTTAAAAATCACCAGAACGTGATAAAATACTGATTCCAATTGGTGCTGATCAATAAACGAATTGTCTAGGTCTTCCTATTTTGGCTGATTTTTTGGAGTTATAGAAGTTTGAGTTAGTTACAGATTACTACAGACTGTTCTGTTTTTAACAGATTCTGTTTTTCGTGTGTTGTTTGCTTATTTTGATGAATCTATGGCTAGTAAAATAGTTTATAAACCATAGAGAAGTTGGAATACAGTAGGTTTAACACCAATATAAATAAAGAATGAGTTCATTACAGTACCTTGAAGTGGTCTTTTGTTTTCTTTCGCTAACGGAGCTCACGAGATTTCTGTTGAGTTTTGTGTTGTGAAGTTTTCAAGTTTTGGGTGAAAGATTTTGATGGATTATGGAACAAGGAGTGGCAAGAGCCTAAGCTTGGGGATTCCCATGGCACCCCCAAGATAATATAAGGACACCATAAAGCCAAAGCTTGGGGATGCCCCGGAAGGCATCCCCTCTTTCGTCTACTTCCATCGGTAACTTTACTTGGAGCTATATTTTTATTCACCACATGATATGTGTTTTGCTTGGAGCGTCTTGTATGATTTGAGTCTTTGCTTATTAGTTTACCACAATCATCCTTGCTCTACACACCTTTTGAGAGAGCCATACATGATTTGGAATTTGTTAGAATACTCTATGTGCTTCGCTTATATCTTTTGAGTTATATAGTTTTGCTCTAGTACTTCACTTATATCTTTTAGAGCACGGTGGTGGATTTGTTTTATAGAAACTATTGATCTCTCATGCTTCACTTAGATTATTTTGAGAGTCTTAAATAGCATGGTAATTTGCTTAAATAATCCTAATATGCTTGGTATTCAAGATTTGTAAAAACTTTCTTATGAGTGTGTAGAAAGCTAAGAAAAGTTTGATGCTTGATAATTGTTTTGAGATATAAAGATGGTGATATTAGAGTCGTGCTAGTTGAGTAGTTGTGAATTTGAGAAATACTTGTGTTAAAGTTTGTGATTCCCGTAGCATGCACGTATGGTGAACCGTTATGTGATGAAGTCGGAGCATAATTTATTTATTGATTGTCTTCCTTATGAGTGGCGGTCGGGGACGAGCGATGGTTTTTCCTACCAATCTATCCCCCTAGGAGCATGCGCGTAATACTTTGCTTTGATAACTTGTAGATTTTTGGAATAAGTATATGAGTTCTTTATGACTAATGTTGAGTCCATGGATTATACGCACTTTCTTCCTTCCACCATTGCTAGCCTCTCTAATACCGCACACTTTTCGCCGGTATCTTACACCCACCATATACCTTCCTCAAAACAGCCACCATATCTACCTATCATGGCATTTCCATAGCCATTCCGAGATATATTGCCATGCAACTTTCCACCGTTCCGTTTATTATGACACGCTCCATCATTGTCATATTGCTTTGCATGATCATGTAGTTGACATCGTATTTGTGGCAAAGCCACCGTTCATAATTCTTTCATGCATGTCACTCTTGATTCATTGCATATCCCGGTACACCGCCAGAGGCATTCATATAGAGTCATATTTTGTTCTAAGAATCGAGTTGTAATTGTTGAGTTGTAAGAAAATAAAAGTGTGATGATCTTCATTTTTAGAGCATTGTCCCAAGTGAGGAAAAGGATGATGGAGACTATGATTCCCCCACAAGTCGGGATGAGACTCCGAACGAAAAAAAGAGGCCATAAAAAAGAGAAAAGGCCCAAATAAAAAAATGAGAGAAAAAGAGAGAAGGGACAATGTTACTATCCTTTTACCACACTTGTGCTTCAAAGTAGCACCATGATCTTCATGATAGAGAGTCTCTCATTTTGTCACTTTCATATACTAGTGGGAAATTTTCATTATAGAACTTGGCTTGTATATTCCAATGATGGGCTTCCTCAAAATGCCCTAGGTCTTCGTGAGCAAGCGAGTTGGATGCACACCCACTTAGTTTCTTTTGTTGAGATTTCATATACTTATAGCTCTAGTGCATCCGTTGCATGGCAATCCCTTGTGACGCCCCCGATTTGACCGTACACTAATCATGCACGCAAATGTGTACGATCAAGATCAGGGACTCACGGGAAGATATCACAACACAACTCTACAACATAAATAAGTCATACAAGCATCATAATACAAGCCAGGGGCCTCGAGGGCTCGAATACAATTGCTCGATCATAGACGAGTCAGCGGAAGCAACAATATCTGAGTACAGACATAAGTTAAACAAGTTTGCCTTAAGAAGGCTAGCACAAAAGTAGCAACGATCGAAAAGGCAAGGCCTCCTGCCTGGGACCTCCTAACTACCCCTCGAAGCCGAACTCCATGTAGAATCATCCTCGGGATCTCTAGCTCCTGGACTCCAGCATCTGGTTGCGACAACCAGGTATAGAAGGGGGAAAAGAGGGAGAAAAGCAACCGTGAGTACTCATCCAAAGTACTCGCAAGCAAGGAGCTACACTACATGTGCATGGGTATATGTGTAAAGGGCCATATCAGTGGACTGAACTGCAGAATGCCAGAATAAGAGGGGGATAGCTAATCATGTCGAAGACTACGCGTCTGGCAGCCTCCATCTTGCAGCATGTAGAAGAGAGTAGATTGAAGTCCTCCAAGTAGCATCGCATAGCATAATCCTACCCGGCGATCCCCTCCTCGTCGCCCTGTTAGAGAGCGATCACCGGGATATATCTGGCACTTGGAAGGGTGAATTTTATTCAGTATCCGGTTCTAGTTGTCATAAGGTCAAGGTACAACTTCGGGTCATCCTTTTACCGAGGGACACGGCTATTCGAATAGATAAACTTCCCTGCAGGGGTGCACCACATAACCCAACACGCTCGATCCCATTTGGCCGGACACACTTTTCTGGGTCATGCCCGGCCTCGGAAGATCAACACGTCGCGGCCCCACCTAAGCACAACAGAGAGGTCAGCACGTCGGTCTAACACTATGTGCGCAGGGGTCTGGGCCCATCGCCCTATGCACACCTGCATGTTGCGTACGCGGCCGGAAGCAGACCTAGCCTAGCGGCGTTCCAGTCCAATCCGGCGCGCGCCACTCAGCCGCTGACGTCACGAAGCCTTCGGCTGATACCACGACGCCGGGATACCCATAACTACTCCCGCGTAGATGGTTAGTGCGTATAGACCAAATGGCCAGACTCAGATCAAATACCAAGAACTCGTTAAGCGTGTTATGTATCCGCGAATGCCGACCAGGGCCAGGCCCACCTCTCTCCTAGGTGGTCTCAACCTGCACTACCGCTCCGCCATAAAGTAACAGTCGGGGGCCGTCAGGAACCCAGGCCCACCTCTACCGGGGTGGAGCCACCTGTCCTTTCAGCCCCCTCATCAGAATCACTTGCAGGTACTCCTCGAGCCGACCCGACTTTAGTCACCACATGTGTCATGTATATAATGTATATAGGATATACCCGTGATCACCTCCCAAAGTGATCACGGCCCAGTAGTATAGCATGGCAGACGGACAAGAGTGTAGGGCCACTGATGGGTCACTAGCATCCTATACTAAGCAGTAGGATAGCAGGTAAGGGTAACAACTGTAGCAACAATGACAGGCTATGCATCAGGATAGGATTAACGGAAAGCAGTAACATGCTACACTACTCTAATGCAAGCAGTATAGAGAAGAATAGGCGATATCTGGTGATCAAGGGGGGGGCTTGCCTGGTTGCTCTGGCAAGTAGGGGGTCGTCAACTCCGTAGTCGAACTGGGGGTCGCCGGTAGTCTCGGGGTCTACCGGAAAGAAGTAACGGAGGGGGAACACAGTAAATAACAGAGCAATCAAAACAACACAAAGCGTAACATGACAATACGCGGTGCTAGGTGTGCCCTAATGCGGTAGTAGGTGATATCGGCAAAGGGGGGAAACATCCGGGAAAGTTTTCCCGAAGTTTGCATTTTTCGGACAGATGAAACGGAGGGGGAAAGTTGCAAGTTTGCTATGCTAGGGACGTCTGGCGGAAGAACGGACTGCGTATTCGGATTCGGCTCGTCGTTCTGAGCAACTTTCATGTAGAAAGTATTTTCATCTGAGCTACGGTTTAAAAGATATGATTTTCTAAAGATTTACTAATTTCTGGAATTTAATTAATCATTTAATTTAATTCGAAATTGGATTTATGACATCAGCATGATGTCATGCTGACATCAGCAGTCAACAGGGGTTGACTAAGTCAAACTGACATGTGGGTCCAATGGGACCCACCTGTCATTCTCTGTTTAGGTTAATTAGGGTTTATCTAATTAATTATTGTTTAATTAAATTAACTAATTAATTAGATTAATTTAAACAGGATTAATTAACTTAATTAATTTAGTTAATTAATTAATTACTTAAATTTATTTTATTATTTGCTTTATTTATATATTTATTTATTTATTTATTATTTTTATTATTTTTATATTATTATTTTAAATCATTTTTTCTTTTTCGTTCTGTGGGCTGGGCCCCATTGGTCAGCTGCCCAGAGGGCCTAACGGGCTTGCGGGCCAGCAGCCTACGGGCGCAGGGGCGCTGCGGGCGCTGGGCGGAGCCGGGCATCGGGCGTTGGCGCCGACTAAGCGAGCGCCCAAATCGACAGGCAGGGGGGCGCCAGCAGAGGCGCGGCCGAGCGTGGGGAGCGGCAGCAGCGGCGGCCGGCGTGGAGCTCCGGCGGGAGGCAGAGGCGAGCGAGGTGGGCAGCAGTGGGGGGAAGCGGGGCAGGGCGGAGCAGGCGGGCCGCACGGGCGAGGCGTTGGAGAGTAGCAGCAGCGGCCAGCGCCGGGAGGACGGCCACGGCGGAGCAGGGCGGTAACGGGCGACGACGCGGGGAGCACGGGCTGGGGACCCCCAGGGCACGCACGGGGTGGCCGGTGTGTGGGCACGGACGCGGCTGAACGTGGCGACGGCGCGGGGCACGGCGCGCGCGAACCCTGGTTGAGCCCGAGGCGCGGACGCGGGAGGGCTACGGTGGCGCGGTGAGCATGCGTGCGCGGCGAAGAGAGGAGGGAGGGGAGGCGGAGGCTCACGGGGGAGAGGGCGCGGCTATGGCCGTGCGGCGCGTGTGTGCGGTCGGCCTCGATCAGAGCAGGGAAGGAGGAGGACGAGGCCGTGGCCTCACGAGGTTTTAGGGACGGGGCCAGCGGGGCTCGTGGAGGGGGTCGGGACGACGCGACGCAGGGAAGCAGTCCGGCGAGGTGGCCTCGGCGACGGGACGGGAGCGCCGGCGACGGAGAGGACCGCGGGGGCGGCGTCCGGCGATGGTTTGCAGAGGGGTCGAACGGCTCCGGCTCAAGCGATCTGACGGGGAAAAAGGCGAGGAGGTGCTCTGGTGACAGGGTGGCTCCGGCGAACGGTGGAGAGGGGCGACGATGTGGGCGGGATCGGGCGATGGGGCAACCGATCCAGACTGGATCGAGAAGAGAGAGAGGAGGGAGTGGGGATCGTTCCCGATCCAGATCGGGTCGGGAGGGGAAAGGGGGTTCAGTTGGGCTAGGGTTTCCCCAGGGGGGTTATGGAGAGGAGATGGGTGGGCCGTCTGGGTTAGTGGCTGGCCGGCTGGGCCGCTTGGCACAGTTGGCCAGGGGGGGTTCTCTCTCTCTCTCTTTTTATTTCCTTTCTGTTTCCTTTTTTATATTTTCTTTTCTATTTTATTCTTTTAATTCCTGTTTTATAAATATAAATACAACTCCTAAATTAATGTTATAATTTATTCTACTGCCCCAAAAGTTTGACACCTGATTAAAATAGTTTGCATTATTATTATTTTTAAAAGGCATTTAATTAATTGTCATAGCTGCTGTTTTAATTACTTTTGAGCCTTTAAACATTTTATCAAAGCTTGGTCTCTCCACCATAATTGCTTACGATTTATTTGAAACAACCCGAACATTTTAGTTTTAATTTTTGAAAACTTTTGTTGTTTGCCATATTTTGAATTTGAATTTTGATCCGGTTTTGAACTAACGCGAGATTATCAACACTAACAGAGGTGACGTGGCATCATTAGCGTAGGTTTACTGTAGCATAATTATCCGGGCGTCACAATTCTCCTCCACTACAAGAAATGTCGTCCCGAGATTTAAGAGGGAAGTAAAGGGGGAAGGTTCGGGTTACGAAATTCTAGGGAGCGTTCTTGGTCTTGGTTGTTCTTCTCGAAGAGGTTGATCCATTACATTGATGTCTTCATTCTGCTGTTTCAGGTCATCATGATAAAGTTGTCGTCCTTTCTTCGGGAACTCCATCGTACTTACGACAGAGTAAGGGGGTATTCTGGAAGAACGGACCTCTGCAGGGTTTACTATCTGGTCAATATCATCGGGGAAGGTGGCGGAAAGTATCTCTCGAACTAAATCTTAAGAAAAGCCGAGAGCAAGTAAGAAAGTACCATGAGAAGTTTCAAACGGGTAGGCAATCGTTCGAAGCCTGAAACAAAGTGTGAAAGGGGTTCAAAGCAATCGGAATAAGTATTATGTCTGATGCCAGTATAGATCAGTAGGACGGTGGTCCGTGAATTACATACGAGGCCACGCGCGATGAATAAATTTGGGAACAGGGGGTGCACAGGAGAGTCAGGTTTCGATCCTGTGGAACTGTGGGTTATGGGCCCACCATGTGGGTTAAAAGTAGGAAGGGCGGTGACATCTTGCACGATCATGATAGCAAGGCATGTCAGAGGGTAGCCTGTCAGTTATATGTCAGCAACATCGTCGGTACCAAGGGCGAGGGACGAAGAGAACCATTTTCCTGCTCGTTGAAACGAGGCGGACCATTAGGCAAAGTTCTCGTCCATCGGTGGTTACCGAAATGTCACCAACAATAGTAACAGGGTCTTACTGACAGAGTTGTACACCGAGGTGTTTACATAAGCAGGAGAATATTACTGCTTAGATCATATAGATCACCAGAAAGGTTAAACCAAACAATGGAAAGGAAAATATGATTATCAGATTAAACAGAAGAATGGAAAGGAAAATGTGTTTAAACACATATTTCAAGGGTATATCCTTCCCAAGGACAAGCTGAGCATGATATCCATGACAGGATATAATGTAGAAAACTCTTTAGGTAGGGGAGAGAAATTTCATGACATTACCCATACAACGGTGTTTGGATAATTGAGCAGGAAACATTTAGCATTGGGCTTCAAATGTTCCTGTTGAAAATCGGAGTACCATAGACATGCTTCGAGATAGCATTGACATGGTCAACAGGTGAAGATCAGACTTTGGAAACAAAAAGGATCCATCAGGAACAACTTATAGAATAAGTCTTACAATTTCCTCATGGAAGAATAGCTAACCTTGCTAAAAGGGAAAACTTATAACAATAGGTCCTCCGGCCAGGTGTGCTGGGTATCATCACCTTACCGGGTCATAAATAGGCCAATGTTATAACTCTTGGAAATATGTTCCAACCATCATATCTGACCGAGATTCAGATCTGATTGGTGTCAGGATAACTCAGACTCAGGATGCCTGAGAAGAAAGGTGCAACACAAATTGTCGAAACGACATCGAAGATTCTCGGGAGATGAACTATGGAAGCGAGTTCCGAACAAGGGTTCATCATTACATCAAGGAGAGGTGAGGAGGTGACTGATTGACTCAGCGACAATCCATTGAGATTTCCAAAAGATGGATTTCCACCACTATGTGAACAAGGAGATAACATTAGCTAGATCGAATGACTTAATGATGTATGCTCGAGGAAAACATACACAGTTAAACATTGGTTGAAATGTGCACCCGAAATATGGGCTAGGTAGCACAATCAATGTTCGAATGATGATTCATTAAGCCATAGACGTAGAATGAAACTATAGACCAATAACTTCAAAGAAATAGGGTTGCTAGAATTTTAGAATTTACACATCACAGACCATTGGTCGGTATTCCTTTTAGAAACAACACGGGGACCAAGAAAGAATGGTGATGGGGAGAAGTATCACTGTACCAAGATGTCATACGAGGTGGTGAAATTCTTACGACATACTTGACATAAAAGATGGTAATACTCCAAGGTAGAACATATCATAAGCTAGATAGCAAGGAAATCAAGGTACAACAAAAAAACACGAACAAGTTTGTGTTGAATGGAAGGCAATAAAATGGTCGATGATAAAACAAATCATCGAGGGCAAGGATGGTATTTCTCATCCAGAATTCGATAGATATCTTGGAAGAGCTCAGAATGTTGATGATGTTCACGACACATTTGTAGCGAGAATTTATGAAGAGGTAATCGATCGGCGATGACATCAAGTCAAAGGAATGATGAAGCGAAAAGTTATTGGAACCAGGGGTACGACACAAACTAGAAATCAAGCTTGCTGTTCAAGGAGAAATGATATGACGAGGAAAATCGACGTAAGCTTAGCTCAGCGTCGAAAGTGGTGCTCCGGGAATAAAGACCAGGTAGCACAGTTAAAATCGGCACGATAATGACATAGCCGAGCAGGCTAGGGATGACGTGATCGAGTACGAACTCGTAAACAAAGGAGATTACTAAGAGTTGTTTAATCGTATGCGGACTCGATTCAATTATCGGGGTACTCGAGTGATTAACCACTCAAAACCCAGGAAAAATAGTAATCCTTGAGAATGTAGTACTTGATGAAGAACTCATAAGAAGTTATGCGGTTCTGTGATAATCTCGAGATACCAGGGGGCAATACTCGACGACAGATCAAAGTAGAGGGTGGATTGGGGTATTGTTCTACAGAAGACAAGTGCTTAAACTTGTACGAGAAATGGTATTTAAAGGAGAACATGGTCGGAACCACGATCGCAAAGGCAATCCCGATACCAGATGAACTTATACCAGGGAATAATTATTTTAAGAAAGCTTCCATGATAAGGATCTACATCGTGTCCATGGGCATGAACACAAAGGTTCAAGGTCGACTCCCACTTCTTCCAATGCATAACCTTTCATTCACTTCTCACTTTTCAAAGAAGTTGCAGTGTTGAAATTTTATCTGGCAAAATACCAGAAGAGTATGACTCATGAAAACTTTCGAGTTCACACATATTATGAAGGCATAGGTTCAACCCATCAAGGCATCTTAGGAACATATACCACAAACTTCGGAGTAAATATTACAAGCTCGAAAGAAGAGCATTGTTCAAAAACAGATGATACAATTTACCAAAGGCATTATATACCCATGGAAAGGCTCACAAGGTTATTCAATATGAAGGACACTGTCGGATAAAATCCAACAAAGGAACCGATGGTCCACAAGGGATCTGATGTGAGCATCGGTACTCAACCAGAGGAAGAAGAATGCAAGGAGATCTGATTATAGAAACAACTGACTAACTCAAAGTTCAAATGCAAAAGAATTATGATTTCCAAATCAGGGGGTCAGAAGCAACGCTCTGATCAAGGATGGATAAGTTGAGTAGGCTTAGGGGTACAATCGATGGCAATTTGATAGGTCGAGATCCAGCTCACGTTTAAAATGACGTCTGAGCCGGAAGAATGAATTCTAGGATATGATTGAGGATTGCGAGCATTCGCAACAAATTGAATCAACGGACTCAAAATGATAATGACAAGAGATGCCAATAAGATTACGAGACTTATGGGATTAACCATAATGCAAGCAAACAAGAATTTCAAGAGCAATAGGCTCCTGAGGATTTTCGGAAGATCGAATAGTATTTTGAAGACTATTGTGAAATACTTGAATCAACTGGGGATGAGCGGATACTCGGTAAGTGCGAGAATTATCCGTAGGGGTATTCAGGTGACAAAGAACAGCAAGGCAGTAAGCTCAAAGGATTCTCGGAACAACAGAGAGAATTTCGGGGTATCTTGTAATAACAAGATCAACTGGGAAACATTGTATGAATGGCGAGTATACGTGGTTATCCATAGGAGTTTATCGATGAAAGGGAATTGCAAAAGCGATGAACACAAGTTCTCGGGTTATCAGCGGAGAGTATCTTCAGGGTCTTCACGTGCAGCAGACGATCATCAGTAATAAGGGGCTCTCCGGGTGAAAGTGATAACGAGATCCTAATGTTAGATTTAGCAAAATTCACTTAACCCGAATAGAAGAGAGATCAGAGTCCCAGAGTATAGACAAGGAGTAAAAGATCCTAATACCACCCAATGGCGACGTGGGCCCGTAAGCCACACAGCCATGTTAGTAAAAGTTTTTCAATGACTAGACTCGACTTCGGCCAAGGAGTTGGAAAGGGGGATTCCTACAGGCAGTCGGCTCTGATACCAACTTGTGACGCCCCCGATTTGACCGTACACTAATCATGCACGCAAATGTGTACGATCAAGATCAGGGACTCACGGGAAGATATCACAACACAACTCTACAACATAAATAAGTCATACAAGCATCATAATACAAGCCAGGGGCCTCGAGGGCTCGAATACAATTGCTCGATCATAGACGAGTCAGCGGAAGCAACAATATCTGAGTACAGACATAAGTTAAACAAGTTTGCCTTAAGAAGGCTAGCACAAAAGTAGCAACGATCGAAAAGGCAAGGCCTCCTGCCTGGGACCTCCTAACTACTCCTCGAAGCCGAACTCCATGTAGAATCATCCTCGGGATCTCTAGCTCCTGGACTCCAGCATCTGGTTGCGACAATCAGGTATAGAAAGGGGAAAAGAGGGAGAAAAGCAACCGTGAGTACTCATCCAAAGTACTCACAAGCAAGGAACTACACTACATATGCATGGGTATATGTGTAAAGGGCCATATCAGTGGACTGAACTGCAGAATGCCAGAATAAGAGGGGGATAGCTAGTCCTGTCGAAGACTACGCTTCTGGCCATCTCCATCTTGCAGCATGTAGAAGAGAGTAGATTGAAGTCCTCCAAGTAGCATCGCATAGCATAATCCTACCCGGCGATCCCCTCCTCGTCGCCCTGTTAGAGAGCGATCACCGGGTTGTATCTGGCACTTGGAAGGGTGTATTTTATTCAGTATCCGGTTCTAGTTGTCATAAGGTCAAGGTACAACTCCGGGTCGTCCTTTTACCGAGGGACACGGCTATTCGAATAGATAAACTTCCCTGCAGGGGTGCACCACATAACCCAACACGCTCGATCCCATTTGGCCGGACACACTTTTCTGGGTCATGCCCGGCCTCGTAAGATCAACACGTCGCAGCCCCACCTAAGCACAACAGAGAGGTCAGCACGCCGGTCTAACCCTATGCGCGCAGGGGTCTGGGCCCATCGCCCTATGCACACCTGCACGTTGCGTACGCGGCCGGAAGCAGACCTAGCCTAGCGGCGTTCCAGTCCAATCCGGCGCGCGCCACTCAGTCGCTGACGTCACGAAGGCTTCGGCTGATACCACGACGCCGGGATACCCATAACTACTCCCGCGTAGATGGTTAGTGCGTATAGACCAAATGGCCAGACTCAGATCAAATACCAAGAACTCGTTAAGCGTGTTATGTATCCGCGAACGCCGACCAGGGCCAGGCCCACCTCTCTCCTAGGTGGTCTCAACCTGCCCTGTCGCTCCGCCATAAAGTAACAGTCGGGGGCCGTCAGGAACCCAGGCCCACCTCTACCGGGGTGGAGCCACCTGTCCTTTCAGCCCCCTCATCAGAATCACTTGCGGGTACTCCTCGAGCCGACCCGACTTTAGTCACCACATGTGTCATGTATATAATGTATATAGGATATACCCGTGATCACCTCCCAAAGTGATCACGGCCCAGTAGTATAGCATGGCAGACGGACAAGAGTGTAGGGCCACTGATGGGTCACTAGCATCCTATACTAAGCAGTAGGATAGCAGGTAAGGGTAACAACTGTAGCAACAATGGACAGGCTATGCATCAGGATAGGATTAACGGAAAGCAGTAACATGCTACACTACTCTAATGCAAGCAGTATAGAGAAGAATAGGCGATATCTGGTGATCAAGGGGGGGGGCTTGCCTGGTTGCTCTGGCAAGTAGGGGTCGTCAACTCCGTAGTCGAACTGGGGGTCGCCGGTAGTCTCGGGGTCTACCGGAAAGAAGTAACGGAGGGGGAACACAGTAAATAACAGAGCAATCAAAACAACACAAAGCGTAACATGACAATACGCGGTGCTAGGTGTGCCCTAATGCGGTAGTAGGTGATATCGGCAAAGGGGGGAAACATCCGGGAAAGTTTTCCCGAAGTTTGCATTTTTCGGACAGATGAAATGGAGGGGGAAAGTTGCAAGTTTGCTATGCCAGGGACGTCTGGCGGAAGAACAGACTGCATATTCGGATTCGGCTCTTCGTTCTGAGCAACTTTCATGTAGAAAGTATTTTCATCTGAGCTACGGTTTAAAAGATATGATTTTCTAAAGATTTACTAATTTCTGGAATTTAATTAATCATTTAATTTAATTCGAAATTGGATTTATGAGATCAGCATGATGTCATGCTGACATCAGCAGTCAACAGGGGTTGACTAAGTCAAACTGACATGTGGGTCCAATGGGACCCACCTGTCATTCTCTGTTTAGGTTAATTAGGGTTTATCTAATTAATTATTGTTTAATTAAATTAACTAATTAATTAGATTAATTTAAATAGGATTAATTAACTTAATTAATTTAGTTAATTAATTAATTAATTAAATTTATTTTTATTATTTGCTTTATTTATATATTTATTAATTAATTTATTATTTTTATATTATTATTATTATATTATTTTTTTAAATCATTTTTTTCTTTTTCGTTCTGTGGGCTGGGCCCCATTGGTCAGCTGCCCAGAGGGCCTAACGGGCTCGCGGGCCAGCAGCCTACGGGCGCAGGGGCGCTGCGGGCGCTGGGCGGAGCCGCGCATCGGGCGTTGGCGCCCGACTGGGCGAGCGCCCAAATCGACAGGCAGGGGGGCGCCAGCAGAGGCGCGGGCGAGCGTGGGGAGCGGCAGCAGCGGCGGCCGGCGTGGAGCTCCGGCGGGAGGCAGAGGCGAGCGAGGTGGGCAGCAGTGGGGGGAAGCGGGCGGCAGGGCGGAGCGGGGCCGCGCGGGCGAGGCGTTGGAGAGTAGCAGCAGCGGCCAGCGCGGGAGGGACGGCCACGGCGGAGCAGGGGCGGTAACGGGCGACGACGCGGGGAGCACGGGCTGGGGACCCCCAGGGCACGCACGGGGTGGCCGGTGCGTGGGCACGGACGCGGCTGAACGTGGCGACGGCGCGGGGCACGGCGCGCGCGGAACCCTGGTGAGCCCGAGGCGCGGACGCGGGAGGGCTACGGTGGCGCGGTGAGCGTGCGTGCGTGGCGAAGAGAGGAGGGAGGGGAGGCGGAGGCTCACGGGGGAGAGGGCGCGGCTATGGCCGTGCGGGCGCGCGTGTGTGCGGTCGGCCTCGATCAGAGGCAGGGAAGGAGGAGGACGAGGCCGTGGCCTCACCGAGGTTTGTAGGGACGGGGCAGCGGGGCTCGTGGAGGGGGTCGGGGACGACGGAGACGCAGGCGAAGCAGTCCGGCGAGGTGGCCTCGGCGACGGGGACGGGGAGCGCCGGCGACGGAGAGGACCGCGGGGGCGGCGGCCGGCGATGGTTCGCAGGGGGGTCGAGCGGCTCCGGCTCGAGCGATCCGACGGGGAAAAAGGCGAGGAGGTGCTCCGGTGACGGGGTGGCTCCGGCGAACGGTGGCGAGGGGCGACGATGTGGGCGGGATCGGGCGATGGGGCACCGATCCAGACTGGATCGAGAGAGAGAGAGGAGGGAGTGGGGATCGTTCCCGATCCAGATCGGGTCGGGAGGGGAAAGGGGTGGTTCGGTTGGGCTAGGGTTTCCCCGGGGGGTTATGGAGAGGAGATGGGTGGGCCGTCTGGGTTAGTGGCTGGCCGGCTGGGCCGTTTGGCCCAGTTGGCCAGGGGGGTTCTCTCTCTCTCTTTTTATTTCCTTTATGTTTCCTTTTTTATATATTTTCTTTTCTATTTTATTCTTTTAATTCCTATTTTATAAAATATAAATACAACTCCTAAATTAATGTTATAATTTATTCTACTGCCCCAAAAAGTTTGACACCTGATTAAAATAGTTTGCATTATTATTATTTCTAAAAGGCATTTAATTAATTGTCATAGCTGTTGTTTTAATTAGTTTAGAGCCTTTAAACATTTTATCAAAGCTTGGTCTCTCCACCATAATTGCTTACGATTTATTTGAAACAACCCGAACATTTTAGTTTTAATTTTTGAAAACTTTTGTTGTTTGCCATATTTTGAATTTGAATTTTGATCCGGTTTTGAACTAACGCGAGATTATCAACACTAACAGAGGTGACGTGGCATCATTAGCGTAGGTTTACTTTAGCATAATTATCCGGGCGTCACATCCCTACTCACTCACATTGATATCTATTGATGGGCATCTCCATAGCCCGTTGATACGCCTAGTTGATGTGAGACTATCTTCTCCCTTTTTTTGTCTTCTCCACAACCACCATTCTATTCCACATATAGTGCTATGTCCATGGCTCACGCTCATGTATTGCGTGAAGATTGAAAAAGTTTGAGAATGTCAAAAGTATGAAACAATTGCTTGGCTTGTCATCGGGGTTGTGCATGATTTAAATACTTTGTGTGGTGAAGATAGAGCATAGCCAGACTATATGATTTTGTAGGGATCACTTTCTTTGGCCATGTTATTTTGAGAAGACATGATTGCTTTGTTAGTATGCTTGAAGTATTATTATTTTATGTCAATATTAAACTTTTGTCTTGAATCTTTCGGATCTGAATATTCATACCAAAATTAAGAAGAATTACATTGAAATTATGCCAAGTAGCACTCCGTATCAAAAATTCTGTTTTTATCATTTACCTACTTGAGGACGAGCAGGAATTAAGCTTGGGGATGCATGATACGTCTCCAACGTATCTATAATTTTTGATTGCTCCATGCTATATTATCTACTGTTTTGGACATTATTGGGCTTTATTATTCACTTTTATATTATTTTTGGGACTAACCTATTAACCGGAGGCCCAGCCCAGAATTGTTGTTTTTTGCCTATTTCAGAGTTTCGCAGAAAAGGAATATCAAACGGAGTCCAAACGGAATGAAACCTTCGGGAACGTGATTTTTAGGAAGATTATGATCCAGAAGACTTGGACCCTACCTCAAGAAACAAAAGAGGAGGCCACGAGGTAGGGGGCGCGCCTACCCCCCAGGGCGCGCCCTCCACCCTCGTGGGCCCCCTGTTGCTCCACCGACGTACTCCTTCCTCCTATATATACCTACGTACCCCAAACGATCAGATACGGAGCCAAAAACCTAATTCCACCACCGCAACCTTCTGTACCCACGAGATCCCATCTTGGGGCCTGTTCCGGAGCTCCGCCGGAGGGGGCATCCATCATGGAGGGCTTCTACATCATCACCATAGCCTCTCCGATGAAGTGTGAGTAGTTTATCTCAGACCTTCGGGTCCATAGTTAGTAGCTAGATGGATTCTTCTCTCTTATTGAATCTCAATACAATGTTCTCCCCCTCTCTCGTGGAGATCTATTCGATGTAATCTTCTTTTGCGGTGTGTTTGTTGAGACCGATGAATTGTGGGTTTATGATCAAGATTATCTATGAACAATATTTGAATCTTCTCTGAATTCTTTTATGTATGATTGGTTATCTTTGCAAGTCTCTTCGAATTATCAGTTTGGTTTGGCCTACTAGATTGATCTTTCTTGCAATGGGAGAAGTGCTTAGCTTTGGGTTCAATCTTGCGGTGTCCTTTCCCAGTGACAGTAGGGGCAGCAAGGCACGTATTGTATGGTTGCCATCGAGGATAACAAGATGGGGTTTTTATCATATTGCATGAATTTATCCCTCTACATCATGTCATCTTGCTTAAGGCGTTACTCTGTTTCCATGAACTTAATACTCTAGATGCATGCTGGATAGTGGTCGATGAGTGGAGTAATAGTAGTAGATGCAGGCAGGAGTCGGTCTACTTGTCTCGGACGTGATGCCTATATACATGATCATACCTAGATATTCTCATAACTATGCTCAATTCCGTCAATTGCTCAACAGTAATTCGTTCACCCACCGTAAAATACTTATGCTCTTGAGAGAAGCCACTAGTGAAACCTATGGCCCCCGGGTCTATCTTCATCATATTAATCTTCCAACACTTATTTATTTCCTTTGCTTTTTACTTTGCTTTTATTTTACTTTGCATCATTATCACAAAAATACCAAAAATATTGTCCTATCATATCTATCAGATCTCACTCTCGTAAGTGACCGTGAAGGGATTGACAACCCCTTATCGCGTTGGTTGCGAGGATTTATTTGTTTTGTGTAGGTGCAAGGGACTCGCGCGTAGCCTCCTACTGGATTGATACCTTGGTTCTCAAAAACTGAGGGAAATACTTACGCTACTTTGCTGCATCACCCTTTCCTCTTCAAGGGAAAACCAACGCAGTGCTCAAGAGGTAGCAAGAAGGATTTTTGGCGCCGTTGCCGGGGAGGTCTACGCAAAAGTCAACATACCAAGTACCCATCACAATCCCTTATCTCCCGCATTACATTATTTGCCATTTGCCTCTCTTTTTCCTCTCCCCCACTTCACCCTTGCCGTTTTATTCGCCCTCTCTTTTTTGTTTGCCTCTTTTTCGCTTGCTTCTTGTTTGCTCGTGTGTTGGATTGCTTGTTTGTCACGATGGCTCAAGATAATACCAAATTATGTGACTTTACCAATACCAACAATAATGATTTCCTTAGCACTCCGATTGCTCCTCTTACCGATACTGAATCTTGTGAAATCAATGCTGCTTTGTCGAATCTTGTCATGAAAGATCAATTCGTCGGCCTTCCTACTGAAGATGCCACTACTCATCTAAATAGCTTCGTTGATTTGTGTGATATGCAAAATAAGAAAGATGTTGATAATGATATTGTTAAGTTGAAGCTATTTCCTTTTTCTCTTAGAGATCGTGCTAAAGCTTGGTTTTCGTCTTTGCCTAAAACTAGTATTGATTCTTGGAACAAGTGCAAAGATGCCTTTATCTCTAAGTATTTTCCTCCTGCTAAGATCATCTCTCTTAGAAACGATATTATGAATTTTAAGCAACTTGATCATGAACATGTTGCACAAGCTTGGGAGAGGATGAAATTAATGATACGTAATTGCCCTACTCATGGTTTGAATTTGTGGATGATTATACAAAAAAAATTATGCCGGATTGAATTTTGCTTCTAGAAATCTTTTAGATTTGGCCGTGGGAGGCACTTTGATGGAAATCACTTTAGGAGAAGCTACTAAACTCCTAGATAATATTATGGTTAATTATTCTCAATGGCACACTGAAAGATCTACTAATAAAAAAGTGCATGCGATAGAAGAAATTAATGTTTTGAGTGGAAAGATGGATGAACTTATGAAATTATTTGCTACTAAGAGTGTTTCTTCTCATCCTAATGATATGCCTTTGTCTACTTTGATTGAGAATAATAATGAATCTATGGATATGAATTTTGTTGGTAGGAATAATTTTGGTAACAACGCTTATAGAGGAAACTTTAATCCCAGGCCTTATTCTAGTAATTCCTCTAATAATTATGGTAATTCCTACAACAACTCTTACGGAAATTTTAATAAGATTCCCTCTGAATTTGAGACTAGTGTTAAAGAGTTTATGAATTCGCAAAAGAATTTCAATGCTTTGCTTGAAGAGAAATTGCTTAAAGTTGATGAATTGGCAAGGAACATTGATAGAATTTCTCTTGATGTTGATTCTTTAAAGCTAAGATCTATTCCTCCTAAGCATGATATCAATGATTCTCTCAAAGCCATGAGAATTTCCATTGATGAGTGCAAAGAAAGAACCGCTAGGATGCAAGCTAAGAAAGATTGCTTTATGAAAGCGTGTTCTTCAAATTTCTATAAAGATGAAGATCTAAAAGTTATTGATGTGTCCCCTATTAAATCTTTGTTTTGCAATATGAATCTTGATAATGATGGGACTGAATATGATCCACCTTTACCTAGAAGGCGTTCCAAAAATTTGGAGTTTTTAGATCTTGATGCTAAAATTGATAAAAGTGGGATTGAAGAAATCAAAACCCTAGATGTTGCTAAACCCACTATTTTTGATTTCAAGGAATTTAATTATGAAAATTGCTCTTTGATAGATTGTATTTCCTTGTTGCAATCCGTGCTAAATTTTCCTCATGCTTATAGTCAAAATAAAGCATTTACTAAACATATCGTTGATGCTTTGATGCAATCTTATGAAGAAAAACTTGAGTTGGAAGTTTCTATCCCTAGAAAACTTTATGATGAGTGGGAACCAACTATTAATATTAAGATTAAGGATCATGAGTTCTATGCTTTATGTGATTTGGGTGCTAGTGTTTCCACTATTCCCAAACTTTGTGCGATTTGCTAGATTTCCGTGATTTTGATGATTGCTCTCTAAACTTGCACCTTGCGGATTCCACTATTAAGAAACCTATGGGAAGAATTAATGATGTTCTTATTGTTGCAAATAGGAACTATGTGCCCATAGATTTTATCATTCTTGATATAGATTGCAATCCTTCATGTCCTATTATTCTTGGTAGACCTTTCCTTAGAACGATTGGTGCAATTATTGATATGAAGGAAGGGAATATTAGATTCCAATTTCCATTAAATAAAGGCATGGAACACTTCCCTAGGAAGAAAATAAAATTACCATATGAATCTATCATGAGAGCCACTTATGGATTGCCTACCAAAGATGGCAATACCTAGATCTATCCTTACTTTTATGCCTAGCTAGAGGCGTTAAACGATAGCGCTTGTTGGGAGGCAACCCAATTTTATTTTTAGCTTTTTTGCTTTTTGCTTCTGTTTAGGAATAAATATTTGATCAAGCCTCTGGTTAGATGTGTTTTGTGTTTTAATTAGTGTTTGTGCCAAGTTAAACCTATAGGATCTTCTTGGATGATAGTTATTTGATCTTGCTGTAATTTCCAGAAACTTTCTGTTCACGAAAATAATTGTTAAAAATCACCAGAACGTGATAAAATACTGGTTCCAATTGCTGCTGATCAATAAACAAATTGTCTAGGTCGTCCTATTTTGGCTGATTTTCTGGAGTTCCAGAAGTTTGCGTTAGTTACAGATTACTACTGACTGTTCTGTTTTTGACAGATTCTGTTTTTCGTGTGTTGTTTGCTTATTTTGATGAATCTATGGCTAGTAAAATAGTTTATAAACCATAGAGAAGTTGGAATACAGTTGGTTTAACACCAATATAAATAAAGAATGAGTTCATTACAGTACCTTGAAGTGGTCTTTTGTTTTCTTTCGCTAACGGAGCTCACGAGATTTCTGTTGAGTTTTGTGTTGTGAAGTTTTCAAGTTTTGGGTGAAAGATTTTGATGGATTATGGAACAAGGAGTGGCAAGAGCCTAAGCTTGGGGATTCCCATGGCACCCCCAAGATAATCTAAGGACACCATAAAGCCAAAGCTTGGGGATGCCCCAGAAGGCGTCCCCTCTTTCGTCTACTTCCATCGGTAACTTTACTTGGAGCTATATTTTTATTCACCACATGATATGTGTTTTGCTTGGAGCGTCTTGTATGATTTGAGTCTTTTCTTATTAGTTTACCACAATCATACTTGCTGCACACCTTTTGGGAGAGCCATACATGATTTGGAATTTGTTAGAATACTCTATGTGCTTCGCTTATATCTTTTGAGTTATATAGTTTTGCTCTAGTACTTCACTTATATATTTTTGAGCACAGTGGTGGATTTGTTTTATAGAAACTATTGATCTCTCATGCTTCACTTAGATTATTTTGAGAGTCTTAAATAGCATGGTAATTTGCTTAAATAATCCTAATATGCTTGGTATCCAAGAT
Organism: Triticum aestivum; assembly: GCF_018294505.1. Taxonomy (NCBI): domain Eukaryota; kingdom Viridiplantae; phylum Streptophyta; class Magnoliopsida; order Poales; family Poaceae; genus Triticum; species Triticum aestivum. The sequence goes on from NC_057802.1 coordinate 148,408,337, forward strand.
TTGTAAAAACTTTCTTATGAGTGTGTTGAAAGCTAAGAAAAGTTTGATGCTTGACAATTGTTTTGAGATATAAAGATGGTGATATTAGAGTCATGCTAGTTGAGTAGTTGTGAATTTGATAAATACTTGTGTTAAAGTTTGTGATTCCCCTAGCATGCACGTATGGTGAACCGTTATGTGATGAAGTCGGAGCATAATTTATTTATTGATTGTCTTCCTTATGAGTGGCGGTCGGGAGCGATGGTCTTTTCCTACCAATCTATCCCACTAGGAGCATGCGCGTAATACTTTGATTTGATAACTTGTAGATTTTTGCAATAAGTATATGAGTTCTTTATGACTAATGTTGAGTCCATGGATTATACGCACTTTCTTCCTTCCACCAGTGCTAGCCTCTCTAATACCGCGCACTTTTCGCCGGTATCTTACACCCACCATATACCTTCCTCAAAACAACCACCATATCTACCTATCATGGCATTTCCATAGCCATTCCGAGATATATTGCCATGCAACTTTCCACCGTTCCATTTATTATGACACGCTCCATCATTGTCATATTGCTTTGCATGATCATGTAGTTGACATCGTATTTGTGGCAAAGCCACCGTTCATAATTCTTTCATGCATGTCACTCTTGATTCATTGCATATCCTGGTACACCGCCGGAGGCATTCATATAGAGTCATATTTTGTTCTAAGAATCGAGTTGTAATTGTTGAGTTGTAAGAAAATAAAAGTGTGATGATCTTCATTTTTAGAGCATTGTCCCAAGTGAGGAAAAGGATGATGGAGACTATGATTCCCCCACAAGTCGGGCTGAGACTCCAGACAAAAAAAAAGAGGCCATAAAAAATGAGAAAAGGCCCAAATAAAAAAAATGAGAGAAAAAGAGAGAAGGGACAATGTTACTATCCTTTTACCACACTTGTGCTTCAAAGTAGCACCATGATCTTCATGATAGAGAGTCTCTCATTTTGTCACTTTCATATACTAGTGGGAAATTTTCATTATAGAACTTGGCTTGTATATTCTAATGATGGGCTTCCTCAAAATGCCCTAGGTCTTCGTGAGCAAGCGAGTTGGATGCACACCCACTTAGTTTCTTTTGTTGAGCTTTCATATACTTATAGCTCTAGTGCATCCGTTGCATGGCAATCCCTACTCACTCACATTGATATCTATTGATGGGCATCTCCATAGCCCGTTGATACGCCTAGTTGATGTGAGACTATCTTCTCCCTTTTTTGTCTTCTCCACAACCACCATTCTATTCCACATATAGTGCTATGTCCATGGCTCACGCTCATGTATCGCGTGAAGATTGAAAAAGTTTGAGAATGTCAAAAGTATGAAACAATTGCTTGGCTAGTCATCGGGGTTATGCATGATTTAAATACTTTGTGTGCTGAAGATAGAGCATAGCCAGACTATATGATTTTGTATGGATAACTTTCTTTGGCCATGTTATTTTGAGAAGACATGATTGCTTTGTTAGTATGCTTGAAGTATTATTATTTTATGTCAATATTAAACTTTTCTCTTGAATCTTTCGGATCCTAATATTCATACCAAAATTAAGAAGAATTACATTGAAATTATGCCAAGTAGCACTCCGCATCAAAAATTCTGTTTTTATCATTTACCTACTCGAGGACGAGCAGGAATTAAGCTTGGGGATGCCTGATACGTCTCCAACGTATCTATAATTTTTGATTGCTCCATGCTATATTATCTACTGTTTTGGACATTATTGGGCTTTATTATTCACTTTTATATTATTTTTGGGACTAACCTATTAACCGGAGGCCCAGCCCAGAATTGTTGTTTTTTTGCCTATTTTAGAGTTTCGCAAAAAAGGAATATCAAACGGAGTCCAAACGGAATGAAACCTTCGGGAACGTGATTTTTAGGAAGATTATGATCCAGGAGACTTGGACCCTACGTCAAGAAACAAAAGAGGAGGCCACGAGGTAGGGGGCGCCTACCCCCCCAGGGCGCGCCCTTCACCCTCGTGGCCCCCCTGTTGCTCCACCGACGTACTCCTTCCTCCTATATATACCTACGTACTCCCAAACGATCAGATACGGAGCCAAAAACCTAATTCCACCGCCGCAACCTTCTGTACCCACGAGATCCCATCTTGGGGCCTGTTCCGGAGCTCCGCCGGAGGGGGCATCCATCACGGAGGGCTTCTACATCATCACCATAGCCTCTCCGATGAAGTGTGAGTAGTTTACCTCAGACCTTCGGGTCCATAGTTAGTAGCTAGATGGCTTCTTCTCTCTTTTTGAATCTCAATACAATGTTCTCCCCCTCTCTCATGGAGATCTATTCGATGTAATCTTCTTTTGTGGTGTGTTTGTTGAGACCGATGAATTGTGGGTTTATGATCAAGATTATCTATGAACAATATTTGAATCTTCTCTGAATTCTTTTATGTATGATTGGTTATCTTTGCAAGTCTCTTCGAATTATCAGTTTGGTTTGGCCTACTAGATTGATCTTTCTTGCAATGGGAGAAGTGCTTAGCTTTGGGTTCAATCTTGCGGTGTCCTTTCCCAGTGACAGTAGGGGCAGCAAGGCACGTATTGTATTGTTGGCATCGAGGATAACAAGATGGGGTTTTTATCATATTGCATGAATTTATCCCTCTACATCATGTCATCTTGCTTAAGGCGTTACTCTGTTTCCATGAACTTAATACTCTAGATGCATGCTGGATAGCGGTCGATGAGTGGAGTAATAGTAGTAGATGCAGGCAGGAGTCGGTCTACTTGTCTCGGACGTGATGCCTATATACATGATCATACCTAGATATTCTCATAACTATGCTCAATTCTGTCAATTGCTCGACAGTAATTCGTTCACCCACCCTAAAATACTTATGCTCTTGAGAGAAGCCACTAGTGAAACCTATGGCCCCCGGGTCTATCTCCATCATATTAATCTTACAACACTTATTTATTTCCTCTGCTTTTTTACTTTGCTTTTATTTTACTTTGCATCTTTATCACAAAAATACCAAAAATATTATCCTATCATATCTATCAGATCTCACTCTCGTAAGTGACCCTGAAGGGATTGACAACCCCTTAACGTGTTGGTTGCAAGGATTTATTTGTTTTGTGTAGGTGCGAGGGACTCGCGCGTAGCCTCCTACTGGATTGATACCTTGGTTCTCAAAAACTAAGGGAAATACTTACGCTACTTTGCTGCATCACCCTTTCCTCTTCAAGGGAAAACCAACGCAGTGCTCAAGAGGTAGCAGTAATCACCATATGCTTCTGGCTTATGAATACAACCAGGCCGGGTCAATCAACACCGGACACTATTTTATGTCATATTGGCGATTTATAGTCAAAAGCCAGGTCGGGTTAGTAAACATCGGCGAAATGTGATATATGATTCAGAAGGCTTTATAAGCCTTACTGGTTTTTGACCATGTATAACAATGTCATAGAAGAAAACGCAAAAAAGTCTTTCGAATCGAATAAACAGAAAAAAAAATCAAGGCTTTCATAGGCCGCCAAGCCAAAATTTTCTTCTTCAATGAAACTAGCATTAACCACAGGAAGGTACGCGCTATCTATGAGCCGGCCCTCATGTACCCAATCGACATTTTAACCCGGATAAGTTCAGTTCTTATTTAAAGATAGACTTATCAGGAGTACGCGGGGTTAGAGCAGCATCATGCATCACAGGCCGATTTATCCAAGTTTCAAGGAAGGCGGCTTTATTAGCCTGAGCTTCTCCTTGCTATCTGTAAGTCGTGCCCTCTCATGACGGACCGGCGTTTTAACCTTAACCAGTTCAGGGTCTTGTCGATAAAGATTGACTGTTAAGAGTTCGCCGGGTCAATCAAGATTACCTGATGGAGAAGCATCTGGTATACAGGCAGGATAACCCGGGGTTTTAGGTGAATACACCTGGCTTCCAAGCCTGGATTTTTAGCCTATCACAAGGGTTATAGCAACTATTGTTCTTTAGAACGAAAGAGCCCCCAAGTAATATTGTTGGGCTATGCTCAATGGGCACCTACGTTTGAGTTGTGCTTTTGCAACAGACTCTCTTTGGTCCCTATAACCTGGGTAACAAGCCCCCAAGTTTTTTTGTAGCTTATAAGCCGGATCAAAGGGTAATCATAACTTTGCTCTATAAAGTATAAACCCCTAAACGATCAAAAGCTCATTGAAGAAAAAATGACAGAGGCCCCGCTTTAGCAGGGATGCCGGTTTATTATATTGATCATAATATATACATTGTCAAAAATATGTACATAAGGAGAGCCTGTGGCTCAGGTGCAGTAAGGCCGAAGATGAGCAATATTCCACGGCCGGTGGGTCTCCTCCTCCGATTTACGTGAGTCTTTGTGCTCTCGAACATCGATAAGGTAATATGACCTGTTGTTCAGATTCTTGCTGACCAAAAAGGGTCCCTCCCAAGGTGGGGATAACTTGTGCATATCAGTCTGATCCTGGATAAGCCGGAGCACCAGATCCCCTTCTTGAAAAGTTCTGGTTTTAACCCGATGGCTGTGGTAATGACGCAGATCTTGCTGGTAAATCGCCGACTGAGCCGCCGCTATGTCCCGCTTCTCATCTAACAGGTCTAGTGCCTCCTAGCGTGCTTTTTCATTGTCCGCTTCAACATAAGCCGCCACGCGAGGCGAGTCATGCCGGATGTCACTAGGGAGAACTGCCTCTGCTCCGTAAACCATGAAGAAAGGCGTGTAACCCGTAGACCTGTTGGGGGTGGTATTAATGCTCCATAACACAGAAGGTAACTCTTCCACCCAACAACCCGGCGTCCTCTGCAAAGGAGCCATAAGCCGAGGCTTGATGCCTCTCAAAATCTCTTGATTGGATCTCTCAGCTTGACCATTAGATTGGGGATGAGCAACTGACGACACATCAAGCCGGATATGCTCTCGTTGAAAAAATACTTTCATAGCACCCTTGGAGAGATTAGTTCCATTGTCCGTTATGATGCTGTGTGGAAAACCAAACCGGAAAATCACCTTCTTCATGAATTAAACCGTCGTTGCTGCATCACACTTACTGACTGGCTCTGCCTCCACCCACTTAGTGAACTTATCAACCACCACCAAAAGGTGGGTCTTCTTATCCTTGGACCTCTTAAAAGGTCCAACCATACCCAGCCCCCAAGTTGCAAACGGCCAAGTGATTGGAATCATCCTCAACTCCTCAGCCGGAACATGAGCTCGACGTGAAAACTTCTGACAACCGTCGCACTTCTTGACCAAGTCCTCAGCATCAGCATGAGCCGTCATCCAATAGAAGCCGTGACGAAAAGCTTTGGCTACCAGGGATTTTGAACTGGCATGGTGACCACAATCTCCTTCGTGGATCTCACGCAAAATCTCACAGCCTTCTTCAGGAGACACGCAACGCTGAAATGCCCCTGTGACACTGCAATGATGCAATTCTCCGTTGACAATGGTCATTGACTTAGACCGCCGGATTATCTGCCTGGCCAGAGTTTCATCCTTAGGTAACTCGCCCCGGGTCATATATGCCAAATATGGGACTGTCCAATCCGGGATAACATGAAGAGCCGCCACCAACTAAGCCTCCGGGTCAGGAATAGCCAAATCCTTCTCTGTAGGCAGCTTGACTGACGGGTTATGCAAGACATCAAGAAAAATATTGGGTGGCACTGGTTTACATTGAGAAACCAACCGGCTTAAAGCGTCCGCCGCTTCATTCTTTCTCCGGTCCACATGCTCAACCTGATAACCCTTGAAGTGACCAGCAATAACATCCACCTCTCGTCGATAAGCAGCCATGAGTGGATCTTTGGAATCCCAAGTACCTGATACTTGTTGAGCTACCAAATCCGAGTCACCAAAGCACCTAACCTGGCTTAAGTTCATCTCCTTAGCCACTCGAAGACCGTGGAGTAAGGCCTCATATTCAGCTGCATTGTTAGTGCAAGGGAACATTAAACGGAGAACATAACAAAATTTATCACCTCGAGGGGAAGCTAGCACAACTCCAGCCCCCGAGCCCTCCAATTGCCTGGACCCATCAAAGTGAATAGTCCAATACGTGTTATCCGGCTTTTCTTCCGGCGCCCGCAACTCTGTCCAGTCATTGATGAAATCCACAAGTGCTTGGGACTTGATCGCCGTACGAGGCGTATACTTTAACCTGTGAGGCCCGAGCTCAATGGCCCACTTGGCAACCCAGCCAGTTGCTTCCCTGTTTTGGATTATATCTCCCAAAGGAGCAGAACTGACCACAGTGATGGGATGACCCTGGAAATATTGTTTAAGCTTCCGGCTTGTCATGAAAACTCCGTACACCAGCTTCTGCCAATGTGGGTATCTCTGCTTGGACTCAATGAGCACCTCACTGATATAATAAACCGGCTGTTGAACCGGGTATTCCTTGGCTACCTCCTTTCTCTCTACCACAATGGCCACACTGACAACCCGGGCATTGGCAGCCACATATAACAACAACAGCTTGTCGGTGTGGAATGACACCTATGGGATCACAAGAATCCCTACCACGGTTGCCGGGGCGCGGGGTTGTGAGGAGAGCAGGATTAGTAATCAGCACAAGGATCAATTATCCAGGTTCGGGCCGCGAGGATGTGTAAAACCCTAGTCCTGCTTTGGTGGATGTATTTCAGAGAGTTCTTGAGCTCTCGAACTAGCTATGCTGGATGTGTGGTTTCCAAGAGACGAATCCCTCTCCAGTATGCCATGGGCCTCCTTTTATAGTCGAAAGGGGCTGCCACAGTGGCACACAGGAGGTGGAAAGGTGCACAGTGCTACGAGCTTATCGTTCGTATTACAGGATAAGATGCATTTAATGCGCCGCTGAGGTGTCCCCTTGCTTTATCGGGGACGGGAGTGAGGGTCGTCCCGTCCGTCGCTGCTCCTCCTCGCTTCGACACGTTCTCTGGCCAGCGACTCATGCGGCGCCATGTAGGTAGGCAGGCAGCTGAGGTGGCGCGGTGGCAGGGTCTTCACGAAGATCTGCATGCCGCCACGCAAGTGTGTGCTGAGTTGGCCTGGAAGCTGCATGTTGCCACGCAGGTGCCTGCCCAGCTGGTTGGGTTGGCAGCTGCATGCGAACGACGGTGGAGACTTGGCTGGCGCGGGCCTGGAGGTGGCCTTGCTGGCGCCCTTGGTGAGGGCCTTGCCGGGTGGCCCGGCAAGGATCTTGCCGTGGCGTGCTGTCGTCCCTGGCAAGGATCTTGTCGGGTGTCTTGTGGCTCTCCTCGGCAAGGATCTTTCCGAGGATCGTTGTCTGTTAATCCTCATCTGATCTTGAATATTCCTTGTCTTTACAAAGATCTGCATGCCACCATGGAGGTGCCTCCCGAGCCCTGGCCCAACGTGGTTGATGGCGTTGGAGACCGTGGGCTCAAGGGTGGTGCGCTCCGCTGGTGTTGGACGAGCTGCCCCGGCAAGGGTCTTGCCGCGGCCGCTGAGGCTGCCCCCGGCAAGGATCTTGCCGGGGGAACCTGCTTCGCCTCTCTGCTTCTTTCTGGTCTCGGCCTTGGCGTTTCTTTGGCTGTCTTGGGCTTTGGTTTTACCTTGGTTCACCTCCCCTGTTCTGCTTGGTGTGGTCACGGGCGCGGCTCCGACTGTCCGTGCACAGGTAAAGGGGTACAAAGGTGCGCCCCTTCTTTTGTACACCGACAGGGGCCCCCGGGCCTGGGCCACACATAAGCGCGACACGTTGTTGGGCCAGGCCCGAGACGGTGCGCGGGCAGGCGGAGCGGTTTTTACCGCGGTAAAACTTTCCGCGCGCTGCGCTTCCCATGACCCGCGTTGAATGCGTGATGTGGAGGGGTGCGCATGATGTGGGCGGCACGCGTGGGGCGGTTTCCGCAGGCATGCGTCATGTCGCAGATACAGGGGCGGCTCGCGCCTTCCCCATGAAGAGGGAGAAGCGTAGAGGCGCGGCCCATTTATTGAATGGGGCCGGGTCGCGGTCTTCAAGGCGCCCACGCTCCTCCCTGATCACGGGGCGGGGGAACGGTCGCCTCACCCGTCCATTTGACCCTGCACGTTCGCCATGCGTCCTTCATGCAAGTGGCGGGCTGTGGAGGCGGGAAACTAGGCCGTCGCTGATTGGGGCAGCAAGTCGGTCATGATTCCCTGCGCCTCCGCCAGCCGGAGTGGCTGAGTGGGGCGGCCGAGCCTCGACCCCGCCCCTTTATAAAGAGGGGGAGGGAGGGCGCCACCCCACATTCCTCATTATCCATCTTCCTTCATCTTCGCTTCTTTCTTCCACCTGCTATGGCGAGAGGAGGTGATGGGCCTTCGACGGTGGCAGCGAGGGTCGCTGCTTGCCAGCGCGTCCCTCCTTCCCACGAGCCTGTGGCGGCGGTGCCAGCCACGAGAGGAAGGGGGAGGGGGCGTGGCCGAGGTCACCGTGGCGGTCGGGGGAGAGGGGGATGAGGTGGTGCGGCGGCCGTGCCTCTGCCAGCGGTGCCTCCCACGATGGAGAGCCACGTCGGGGACCGGCCCCGCGAGTTCTTCATCAGGCTGCGCTGGCCACCGCGTCGTCGTCTCCGTCTCCCCACTCCCTTTGCTGAGGAGATGGAGCTCGATCTGCCCTAGACCCTCAGATTGCACATGAGGGGCTGCGGGACCGGCAGTATGCGGGTCGACGTCGATTTCCCCGCTCCGCATGTTATGCATCTCCGTCGTGGATGGAAGACATTCGCTCGCATCCATAGCCTGACGGTGGGGCTCGTCCTCTATTTCAAGTTAATGGAGGGCGGCCTTCTCTCTGTCAAGGTCTTTGGAGATCTTGGAACTCGCCTGAAGTGCTACGTGGAGAGTTCCTCCGACGATGAAGATTCCTCCTCAAGCGAAAGCGACGAGGAGGACAGCGACAGCGACGACAAGGGTAATAGGCGGGAGGATGACGGGTCTGACTAGGTGTCGGACCCGCAATCCTGGGGTGGCGTCGGCAGCAGCAGCATCTGCACCGAGCCCCTTGAACTTCTCGGGGTCGCCTCCTTGGGTGGCTGGCGTAGGAGGCCCGGAGAAGGCGAAGAAGGCGGGTGGCGGGCCGTCAAGTCGGAGTACGCGGGCACCGACACCTTCGTCGCGTATTGCCGGTCCTGCCGCCTCGTCTTCCAGCTCTTCTCCCATCATCATCATCACCAGCCTCTCCCCGGGACGGCCACCGGGATGTTTTCCCGGCGCCTTCTGCTGCTCGTGCCTCGCCTAGGCGCTTCTTTCGCCCTCCCGATGTCCTGCTTCACCTTCTGAGGAGGGGGCCAAGAAAGGGATTACGGGCATCTTATCTCTTTTTTTAGTTTGTAAGCCTTCGGGCCTTCGTTAAATTTAGAACTTGTAATCCCCTTGCTCATGTTTTTCATTCCGTACGAATTGTACCTGTGTGGAATGTTTTTAATGAAAAGGGATGTTTGTCAGGTTTTTCGTTCGTGGGTGGACCCCGCGACAAGGAACGAATCCTTGTTATTATTTAGGATAAACGTTTTTCGCCCGGCAACAGGCCTTGCCGTCCCCCTCACTTCACTCGACCATTATCGCGCCCTTGGCGGAGGCAGGGATGAAGTGGGCTTAGGCTCCTCGTTCTATCCCCTTGCCGCCGCGGCTACAACCAAATCCGGACCCAGGAGATAATCCTTAGGTATAGGAAAAAGGGGAGCATGGTAGCCTGGAGATAAAACGCGGTTTCGTATGTCCCAGTTCCGTACCGAAATGCATGACAGAGGATGAAAGACTTATCTAGATCTGCAGCCCCCGGCAACCTTATCTTGCCACGGTTGGACCCTTGTATTTGCAGCCCCCGGTATCTTTAGTTTGCCGGGGCTAGGACGCCGATATGTTCCCTTTCTTCCAAGTAGCTCAACAGAAGTGCTCATGTGCCCTGCGAACCAAAGAGGACAGAAAAGAACAGAGAGACGTGCACTCGACCGCTAGGCTAGGGGTTAGTCGCCGCTAAGCACTATCAACCCTAACCAAGGAAGAGACTCGACCTAGCATGCATGCTATAACTTAGGGCGCCAGCGCTTCATTTATTTGTGCTCAGGGTCTGCGCCTGGCATTGTACAAAGGGTTACATGCCTTGCCGGCAAGGCTTGTCCAAAAGGTGGCTTGTCGGGGGGCCCAGCAAGCCGCGCCTCATGGGTAAAACTTGCGAAGATGCTCGATGTTCCAGGAGTTTCTCACTGGAACATCATCTTCGGTCTCTAGGCGGACTGCGCCAGGCCTGGTGACTCGTATTACCCGATAAGGGCCTTCCCACTTTGGCGTCAACTTGTTGGAATTCTTGGCCGACTGAACGTGCCGAAGAACAAGGTTGCCTTCCTCAAAGCTTCGGGCATGAACCTTGCGGCTATGGTAGCGGCGCAAGGCTTGCTGGTAGCGTGCTGCTCTCACAGCCGCCCGAAGACGATCTTCCTCAAGGAGCATCGCGTCATCTTGCCGCAACTGCTCTTGCTCAAGCTCATCATAAGCGAGCACTCGAGGTGACCCGTATATGAGTTCCGTGGGGAGAACTGCCTCCGCCCCATATACTAGGGCAAAGGGTGTCTGACCGGTGGCTCGATTTGGCGTCGTCCTGATCGACCAAAGAACCGTCGGCAATTCATCAATCCAGCGCCTTCCGCTCTTGTGCAGCCTGTCAAAGGTCTTCGTTCTCAAGCCTCGCAACACTTCAACATTCGCCCTCTCTGCTTGGCCGTTGCTCCGGGGGTGTACCACGGAGGCAAAACAGACCTTGTTGCCGAGGTCTTGAATGTACTGCATGAAGGTGTGGCTTGTGAACTGCGTGCCGTTGTCGGTGATGACTCTGTTTGGCACACCAAAACGGCAGACTAGTCCCTTGAAGAACTTGACGGCTGACTGTGCTGTCACCTTCCTCACTGGCCCCACCTCTGGACACTTTGTGAACTTGTCGATTGCAACATACAAGTACTCAAAGCCCCGGATAGCACGGGGGAAAGGGCCCAGTATGTCAAGCCCCCAGACCGAGAATGGCCAGGAGAGAGGGATCGTTTGAAGGGCTTGAGCTGGTTGATGAAGCTTCTTTGAATGTAACTGACATGCTTCACACTTGGTTACTAGTGTCGTCGCATCCTGGAGGGCGGTGGGCCAGAAGAAACCTTGCCGGAACGCCTTGCCGGCAAGGGCCCTCGACCCTATGTGGGAGCCACATATGCCTCCATGTATCTCTGCCAATAGCTCCAGTCCTTCCTCCCGGGGGATGCACTTCAATTTCACACCGTTCGGCCTTCTCCTATACAGGACATCATCGACGAACTGGTACAGGGCAGACCGACGGGCTACTTTTTCCGCTTCTTCCTGCTCCTCAGGAAGTTCCCCTGTTTGGAGGAATCAGACAGTATGCTGCGCCCACGCCGGAGCCTGGGGCTCGACGGCAAGGACCAAAGGCATTTCCTCTGCCATGAGTGCGGCTGTCTCCACGGCCAGGGCTTGACGCCCTGCCGGAGCCAGTTGCTCTTTGGCAGGCTCAGCGTCCATGGCAGCATCCTTGCCGGCAGCCCCAGGGGGCTCGGTAGGAAAGTACTCGCCGGGACCTGATTTCCTCCGCTTGTTCCGCCCCGTTGATGGTTCGACGGATGGTTGAGTTAACCGGAGCAAAAAGGTACTTGGTTCCATAGGTAGCTTGAATGCAGCATGCTTCGACAGGTAATCGGCAATGTCATTCTCCGCTCGGGGAACGTGCTCCGCTTGGATACCGTCAAAGTGCTCCTCCGGCTTTCTCGCTTCATCTACATAGGCCTCCATCAATGGGCTCTGGTAATCCTTGTTGACTTGTCTGACGACAAGCTGCGAGTCACCCCTGATGAAGAGCCTCTTCACCCCGAGGTCTGTCGCGATCCTAAGACCGGCAAGAAGCCCCTCATACTCAGCAGTGTTGTTTGTGGACATCTCCCTGGGAAAGTGCATCTGGATTACGTACTTGAGGTGCTCTCCGGTGAGTGCGACAAGCAGCACACCGGCACCGGCGCCTTGCAGGGAGAAAGCCCCATCAAAGTACATGATCCAGTCGCAGTCCACTTCCTTGCCGGGGAGAGTGGTATCTTGGATTTCTTCGTCAGGTGTTGAGGTCCATTATGCAATGAACTCTGCCAAAATTCTGCTCTGGATTGTTGAGATACTTTCAAACTTCAACCCAAAGCTCGACAACTCCAAGGCCCATTCCACAACCCTTCCGGTTGCATCTGGGTTGTGCAGTATCCATTGTAACGGGAGGCGGGTGACGACGGTGATCTCGTGGGCTTGGAAGTAATGATGCAGCTTCCTCGAGGCCACAAGGACGCCGAAGAGCAATTTTTGCACACCGGAATACCTCGACCTAGCCCCCTGCAAGAGGGAGCTGACAAAGTAAAGCAGGTGCTGCATGATACGTCTCCAACGTATCTATAATTTTTTATTGTTCCATGCTATTATATTACCCCTTTTGGATGTTTATGGGCTTTATTTTACACATTTATATCATTTTTGGGACTAACCTACTAACCGGAGGCCCAGCCCGTATTGCTGTTTTTTTTTCCTATTTCAGTATTTCGAAGAAAAGGAATATCAAACGGAGTCCAAACGGAATAAAACCTTCGGGAACGTGATTTTTGGAACGAACGTGATCCAGAGGACTTGGAGTGCACGTCAAGAAGCGATCGAGGAGGCCAGGAGGGTGGAGGGCGCGCCCTTCCCTGGTGGGCGCGCCCCTTGTCTCCTGGGCCCCACGAGCGGCCACCGACCTACTTCTTCCTCCTATATATACCTACGTACCCCGAAACCATCCAGAGAGCCACCGAAAAACAATTTCCATCGCCGTAACCTTCTGTATCCGCGAGATCCCATCTTGGAGCCTTCGCCGGCGTTCCGCCGGAGGGGGAATCAATCACGGAGGGCTTCTACATCAACACCATAGCCCTTCCGATGAGTTGTGAGTAGTTTACCACAGACCTTCGGGTCCATAGTTATTAGCTAGATGGCTTGTTCTCTCTTTTTGGATCTCAATACAATGTTCTCCCCCTCTCTCGTGGAGATCTATTCGATGTAAACTCTTTTTGCGGTGTGTTTGTCGAGATTCGATGAATTGTGGGTTTATGATCAAGTTTATCTATGAGAAATATTTGAACCTCTTCTGAATTCTTTTATGTATGATTGAGTTATCTTTGCAAGTCTCTTCGAATTATCAATTTGGTTTGGCCTACTAGATTGATCTTTCTTGCCATCGGAGAAGTGCTTAGCTTTGGGTTCAATCTTGCAGTGTCCTTACCCAGTGACAGAAAGGGTTGCAAGGCACGTATTGTATTGTTGCCATCGAGGATAAAAAGATGGGGTTTATATCATATTGCATGAGTTTATCCCTCTACATCATGTCATCTTTCTTAATGTGTTACTCTGTTCTTTATGAACTTAATACTCTAGATGCATGCTGGATAGCGGTCGATGTGTGGAGTAATAGTAGTAGATGCAGGCAGGAGTCGGTCTACTTGTCACGGATGTGATGCCTATATACATGATCATGCCTAGATAATCTCGTAATTATTCGATTTTCTATCAATTGCTCGACAGTAATTTGTTCACCCACCGTAATACTTATGCTATCTTGAGAGAAGCCACTAGTGAAACCTATGGCCCCCGGGTCTATCTTTTATCATATAAGCTTTCAATCTACTTTTATTTGCATCTTTACCTTTTTGCATCTATATTATAAAATACCAAAAATATATTTATCTTATCATATTATCTCTATCAGATCTCACTTTCGCAAGTGGCCGTGAAGGGATTGGCAACCCCTTTATTGCGTTGGTTGTGAGTTCTTTGTTTGTTTGTGTAGGTGCGTGGGGCTTTGAAGGAACTTCCTACTGGATTGATACCTTGGTTCTCAAAAACTGAGGGAAATACTTATGCTACTGTGATGCATCACCCTTTCCTCTTCAAGGAAAACCAACGCAAGCTCAAGACGTAGCAAGAAGGATGTCTGGCGCTGTTGCCGGGGAAGCTTCCATCAAGTCAAGACATACCAAGTACCCATCACAAACTCATCTCCCTCGCATTTACATTATTTGCCATTTGCCTCTCGTTTTCCTCTCCCCCACTTCACCCTTGCCAATTTATTCGCCCTCTCTTTCCCAATCTCCTCTCTTTCGCTTGCCTTCTTCTCCCTCTTCGCTTTTATCTACCATTATGTCTGAAATTGGGGAGACTATCATCGATATGGACAACCATGATAACATGGAAAATCCTGATGCTCTTGCTGAAGAAACCCCCGTCTTGCATACTAAAAAGTTTCAAATCGGTAGTGGTAATATTATTGGAAAAGGAGTTATTCAAGATTTCTTTACTTGTGCCGGTGCTTTACCTTCTATGACGCAGTTCTATCTTGCATAGAACTAGTAGTCTTGCAGATGCTATTGCCATGCTTATAGTTGAACTCGAAAGACAATTTATGCACATGCATCCATGCATACAAAGAATTTTCCTAGAATTTTCTAATATTGAGCATTCTTCTGTTAAGCGCGCAGCTACGATCTTTTTGGCACATGAGTTTAGATTTATAATAAAAGAAGCCAAAGAAATCTTCGTTTACTATAGGGTGGACGCCGGTCGTCCTCCCATAGAGGCAATCCTCTTCGATCAAGAAGAAATTATGCGTTTTCAATCTTTGGACTATATTGCCTTTAATGAAAACCTTAGAAAAAAGGTTCCTATCAATGTTCTAGTTGATAAAATTTCTGAACTTAATAATGATTTTGCCATTCAAAATAATGAGTTAGGATACTCTCTTGAGTATAGGCTTACGAAGTTCTGCCAAAAGAATGCTTATAATGATGAATTGGTTGTGCAATATGAAGGGCCGAAGGAGGGACCTATACCTCCCGAGATTGATCTTGGGGACTTTTGTCCCATTAAATTTAGCCCTTTTGATTACTTTTGCTTGCCTCAAAGAAAACTTGCTGCTGAACGTAGAGAATATGAGATGAGTTTTCGAGATCTATCTTATTACTATGGCACTACTTAGATCTATCTTCGCTTTTATGCCTAGCTAGGGGCGTTAAACGATAGCGCTAGTTGGGAGGCAACCCCATTTTATTTGTGTTTTTTGTTTTTGGTTCTGTTTAGTAATAAATTTATCATATACCTTCTGTTTAGATGTGTTTTTATGTTTTAATTAGTGTTTGTGCCAAGTAGAACCTATATGATTTTCTTGGATGATGAATATTTGATCTTGCTGAAAATTCTAGAAACTTTCTGTTCACGAAAACAATTGTTTAAAATCACCAGAACGTGATAAAATACTGATTCCAATTGAAGTAGATCAATAAACAAATTATCTAGGTCGTCCTATTTTGGTAGAATTTTTTGAGTTCCAGAAGTTTGCGTTAGTTACAGATTACTACAGACTGTTCTGTTTTTGACAGATTCTGTTTTTCGTGTATTGTTTGCTTATTTTGATGCATCTATGGCTAGTAAAATAGTTTATAAACCATAGATAAGTTGGAATACAGTAGGTTTAACACCAATATAAATAAAGAATGGTTTCATTACAGTACCTTATGTGGTGGTTTTGCTTTCTTTCACTAACGGAGCTTACGAGATTTCTGTTGAGTTTTGTGTTGTGAAGTTTTCAAGTTTTGGGTGAAGATTTGATGAACTATGGAATAAGGAGTGGCAAGAGCCTAAGCTTGGGGATGCCCAAGGCACCCCAAGATATCCAAGAATATCCAAAAGCCTAAGCTTGGGGATGCCCCGGGAAGGCATCCCCTCTTTCGTCTTCGTTTATCGGTAACTTTACTTGGAGCTATATTTTTATTCACCACATGATATGTGTTTTGCTTGGAGCGTCTTGTATGATATTAGTCTTTGATTTTTAGTTTGCCACAATAATCCTTGCTGTACACACCTTTTGGGAGAAGCCCACTTGATTATAATTTATTAGAATACTCTATGAGCTTCACTTATATCTTTTGAGCTAAATAGTTTTTGCTCTAGTGCTTCACTTATATCTTTTAGAGCACGGCGGTGGATTAATTTTGTAGAACTTGCTAGTCTCTCATGCTTCACTTATATTATTTTGAGAGTCTCTTAGAACAGCATGGTATTTGCTATGGTTATCAAATTGGTCCTGGAATGGTAGGCATCCAAGTTGGGTATAATAAAAACTATCATAGAAAGTGAATTGGATGCTATGATCAATTTGATACTTGATAATTGTTTTGAGATATGGAGGTAGTGATATTAGAGTCATGCTAGTTGGGTAATTATGAATCTAAAGAATACTTGTGTTGAAGTTTGTGATTCCCGTAGCATGCACGTATGGTGAACCGCTTTGTGATGAAGTCGGAGCACGATTTATTTATTTATTGTCTTCCTTATGAGTGGCGGTCGGGGACGAGCGATGGTCTTTTCCTACCAATCTATCCCCCTAGGAGCATGCGCGTAGTGCTTGGTTTTTGATGACTTGTAGATTTTTTGCAATAAGTATATGAGTTCTTTTGACTAATGATGAGTCCATGGATTATACGCACTCTCACCCTTCCACCATTGCTAGCCTCTCTTGTGCCGTGCAACTTTCGCCGGTACCATACACCCACCATATACCTTCCTCAAAACAGCCACCATACCTACCTATTATGGCATTTCCATAGCCATTCCGAGATATATTGCCATGCAACTTTCCACCGTTCTGTTCATATGACACGCATCATCATTGTCATATTGTTCTTTGCATGATCATGTAGTTGGCATCGTATTAGTGGCAAAGCCACCTTCATAATTTTATACATGTCACTCTTGATTCATTGCGTATCCCGGTACACCGCTGGAGGCATTCATATAGAGTCATATCTTGTTCTAAGTATTGAGTTGTAAATAAATAAAAGTGTGATGATCTTCATTATTAGAGCATTGTCCCAGTGAGGAAAGGATGATGGAGACTATGATTCCCCCACAAGTCGGGATGCGATTCCGGACTTAATAAAAAAAGAGGCCAAAGAATCCCACCAAAAAAATGAGAGAAAAGAGAGAAGGGACAATGCTACTATCCTTTTTACCACACTTGTGCTTCAAAGTAGCACCATGATCTTCATGATAGAGAGTCTCCTATGTTGTCACTTTCATATACTAGTGGGAATTTTCATTATAGAACTTGGCTTGTATATTCCAATGATGGGCTTCCTCAAAATGCCCTAGGTCTTCGTGAGCAAGCGAGTTGGATGCACACCCACTTAGTTTCTTTTGTTGAGCTTTCATACATTTATAGCTCTAGTGCATCCGTTGCATGGCAATCCCTACTCACTCACATTGATATCTATTAATGGGCATCTCCATAGCCCATTGATACGCCTAGTTGATGTGAGACTATCTTCCTCCTTTTTGTCTTCTCCACAACCACCATTCTATTCCACCTAAGTGCTATGTCCATGGCTCACGCTCATGTATTGCGTGAAAGATTGAAAAAGTTTGAGATTACTAAATTATGAAACAATTGCTTGGCTTGTCATCGGGGTTGTGCATGATTAAATACTTTGTGTGATGAAGATAGAGCTTAGCCAGACTATATGATTTTGTAGGGATAACTTTCTTTAGCCATGCTATTTTGAGAAGACATGATTACTTTTATTAGTATGCTTGAAGTATTATTATTTCTTATGTCAATATGAACTTTTATTTTGAATCATTTGGATCTGAACATTCATGCCACAATAAAGAAAATTACATTGAGAAATATGCTAGGTAGCATTCCACGTCAAAAATTCTGTTTTTATCATTTACCTACTTGAGGACGAGCAGGAATTAAGCTTGGGGATGCTTGATACGTCTCCAACGTATCTATAATTTTTGATTGTTCCATGCTATTATATTACCCCTTTTGGATGTTTATGGGCTTTATTTTACACATTTATATCATTTTTGGGACTAACCTACTAACCGGAGGCCCAGCCCATATTGCTGTTTTTTTACCTATTTCAGTATTTCAAAGAAAAGGAATATCAAACGGAGCCAAACGGAATAAAACCTTCGGGAACGTGATTTTCGGAACGAACGTGATCCAGAGGACTTGGAGTGCACGTCAAGAAGCGATCGAGGAGGCCAGGAGGGTGGAGGGCGCGCCCTTCCCTGGTGGGCGCGCCCCTATCTCCTGGGCCCCACGAGCGGCCACCGACCTACTTCTTCCTCCTATATATACCTACGTACCCCGAAACCATCCAGAGAGCCACTGAAAAACAATTTCCACCGCCGTAACCTTCTGTATCCGCGAGATCCCATCTTGGAGCCTTCGCCGGCGTTCCGCCGGAGGGGGAATCGATCACGGAGGGCTTCTACATCAACACCATAGCCCTTCCGATGAGTTGTGAGTAGTTTACCACAGACCTTCAGGTCCATAGTTATTAGCTAGATGGCTTCTTCTCTCTTTTTGGATCTCAATACAATGTTCTCCCCCTCTCTCGTGGAGATCTATTCGATGTAAACTCTTTTTGCGATGTGTTTGTCAAGATCCGATGAATTGTGGGTTTATGATCAAGTTTATCTATGAGAAATATTTGAACCTCTTCTGAATTCTTTTATGTATGATTGAGTTATCTTTGCAAGTCTCTTTGAATTATCAGTTTGGTTTGGCCTACTAGATTGATCTTTCTTGCCATCGGAGAAGTGCTTAGCTTTGGGTTCAATCTTGCGGTGTCCTTACCCAGTGACAGAAAGGGTTGCAAGGCACGTATTGTATTGTTGCCATCGAGGATAAAAAGATGGGGTTTATATCATATTGCATGAGTTTATCCCTCTACATCATATCATCTTTCTTAATGCGTTACTCTGTTCTTTATGAACTTAATACTCTAGATGCATGCTGGATAGCGGTCGATGTGTGGAGTAATAGTAGTAGATGCAGGCAGGAGTCGGTCTACTTGTCACGGACGTGATGCCTATGTGATATACATGATCATGCCTAGATAATCTCATAATTATTCGCTTTTCTATCAATTGCTCGACAGTAATTTGTTCACCCACCGTAATACTTATGCTATCTTGAGAGAAGCCACTAGTGAAACCTATGGCCCCCGGGTCTATCTTTTATCATATAAGCTTTCAATCTACTTTTATTTGCATCTTTACCTTTTTGCATCTATATTATAAAATACCAAAAATATATTTATCTTATCATATTATCTCTATCAGATCTCACTTTCGCAAGTGGCCGTGAAGGGATTGGCAACCCCTTTATTGCGTTGGTTGTGAGTTCTTTGTTTGTTTGTGTAGGTGTGTGGGGCTTTGAAGGAACTTCCTACTGGATTGATACCTTGGTTCTCAAAAACCGAGGGAAATACTTACGCTACTGTGCTGCGTCATCCTTTCCTCTTCAAGGAAAACCAACGCAAGCTCAAGACGTAGCACTGCATCATCTTCTTCTTCTGCACCACTTCGCTTGACTATGCGGGCGCCGCCCTGATGGCATCAGACTCTGCTGGGGGCCTTGCCTTGCCGGCACCAGGTCCTGCCGGGGGAATCTTTGGCTCGCCGTCCGCTGGTTCTGTTGTCGCCACTGCCTCCTCGTCGACGTCCCGCTGTGCCACTAGTGTGGCGCTGACCACTTGATTCGTTGCCGCTAGATACAGCAGCAACGGTTCTTGTGGTTTAGGCGCAACCAGTATTGGCGTGGAGGAAAGGTATTTCTTTAGATCCTGCAACGCTGCCTCAGCTTCTGGGGTTCACTCCATCGGGCCTGCCTTCTTCAAGATTTTGAAAAAGGGAAGGTTGCGCTCGGCGGACTTGGAGATGAATCGGCTCATGGCGGCGACGCGGTCGGTGAGCCGACACATGTCCTTGATCCGCTTGGGCGCCTCAATCTGTTCAATAGCCTTGATCTTGTCTGGGTTTTCCTTGATCCCGCGCTGTGACACAAAGAATCCGAGAAGTTTGCCGGACGGAATGCCGAAGACACACTTCTCAGGGTTCAGCTTAAGGTTGATCTTGCGCAGGTTGGCAAATGTCTCTTCCAGATCTTGCACAAGAGTTGCCCCATCCTTGGTTTTGACCACCATGTCATCCATGTATGCCTCCATATTTCTATGGAGCCGGGGTTCAAAACCAATTTTGACTGCTCTTGCAAACATTGAGCCAGCACTCTTCAACCCGAAAGGCATCCGTAAAAAGCAATACGTACCACATGGGGTGATGAATACTGTCTTCTCTTCATCCTCTCTTGTCATGAAGATTTGGTGGTAGCCCGAGTAGGCGTCGAGGAATGACAACAGATCACACCCGGCCATGGAGTCAACAATCTGGTCGATGCGCGGCAACGGGAAGGGGTCCGTAGGACAAGCCTTATTGATATCTGTGTAGTCAATACACAGCCTCCACTTCCCATTTGCCTTGCGCATCACTACTGGATTGGCCAACCACGTCGGGTGGAGCACTCCTCTCACCAAACCTGCCGCTTCCAACTTCCTGATCTCTTCTGTGATGAACTCCTGCCTCTCGAGAGCCTGCTTTCTGACCTTCTGCATGACCGGTCGCGCATGAGGACAGACAACTAGGTGGTGCTCAATCACCTCCCTGGGAACACCGGGGATGTCGGATGCTTGCCACGCAAACACGCAGACATTCGCCCGCAGGAAGGTGACGAGCGCACCTTCCTATTTGCTGTTGAGGGTGGAGCCTATGGTGAAAGCCCCTCCCGTGCCATCCTCCCTGACGGACACCTTCTTGGTCTGCGGTGGCTCAGCTCTAGATTTCTTGCTCTTGCCGGTAGAGCTCTCTGGCACGTCCTTGACGGTAGCACAACATTCCGAGGAGGTGCGCTTGCCGGAGTGGGTGCGAGAGGTCTTGCCGGGCTTCTTCTTCCGTCCCGGGGCTTCAGCGGCAGGAGCAAGTGCCCTGGCGGCAGCTGCTGCAACTGCTTCCCGGTAGAGTTGGTCGGCGCAGATCAGCGCATCCTTCTTGTCGGAGGGGACGGAGATGATGGTCAACGGCCCGAGCATCTTTAGCATGTTGTAGGCGTAGTGCGATGCCGCCATGAACTTGGCTAGTGCTGGGTGGCCGAGGATCCCATTGTAGGGCAAGGGGATTTCGGCCACGTCGAAGACGATCCTCTCTGTCCTATGGTTCAACTCCCCTCCAAACGTCACGGGCAGCGTGACCTTTCCCTTCGGCTGGCTCCTCCCCGGATTGACCCCTTGAAGCGTGCCCGTTTCCTCGAGGTCTCCATCAGGGATTTGCAGCCTCCTGATCACGACGGGAGAGATCAAGTTCAGGACAGCCCCGCCGTCGACCAACATCTTGTTCACCTTGAGGTTGCGTATCGTTGGGGAGACCAACAATGGCAAGCACCCGACCACGGTTGTGCGGTCAGGGTGATCCTCGGCGTCAAATATGAGGGGCGTGCTGGACCACTTCAGCGGCTTCTGAGCGTCGAACGACGGCTCCGCTCCTGTAATCTCACGCGCCCACTGCTTGAGCTGGCGGTGAGAAGTATGCAGCGAGGCGCCACCGTCGACGCACATGGCCTCCGTAGCCTTCTGGAACTCTTGCTCGCCGGACTCGTCGTCCTCGTCACGACCATCGTCTTCTTGTTTCTTGTCACGGCCCCGGGCGGGCCTCTCTTGCTGGTTGTCTTTGCCGGGGCGGCCTCCTTGGCCGCCATGCTTCTTGCTGGATCCCTCGGCACCGTCCTGGCCCTTCTCCTTGTCCCGCCTCTCGTACTTGGCCTTTTGCTTTTCAGCAAGCAGCTCGACTTGCCGGCAGTTCTGGAGGTCATGGCCCTTGGTGCGGTGGATCTTGCAGTACTGCTTGCCGGAGCCCCCTGGCTTGTCGGCAGCTGCTAAGGCCCGGCAGGTGACGCACCCGGCAATCTCCTTGCCGGGGTCGTCTGCCTTGACCTTCTTGGCAGCGCTGGTGTCGTCAGACCCTTCAACGGCACGCACGGCCTTGCCCTTGCGTTTCCTATTGCGACGCCGGCCCTTCTTCGTCGGGGCGGCGGTGTCTTCATCAGTAGAGTCGGTTTCCGTGTCGGCGTCCTCGCCGGGGTACTTCCTTCCCTCTTCAGCCCGGGCACACCTATCGGCCAGAACATAGAGTTCGGCCACATCCTTAACCTTGGTCGTCGCCAGCTCTTCACGCATCTTGCGGTTGCGCATGTTCTGTTGGAATGCGCTGATCACAGCGGCGGGATGAACGTCGGGGATGTTATACTGCACCCGGCTGAATCTCTGGATGTACTTGCGCAGGGTTTCCCCTTCCTTCTGGGGAATGATATGCATATCACTGGCCTGGCCATGAGCTTGGTGGCCTCCAGTGAAGGCGCCAACGAACTCATGGCACAAATCCGACCAGGAAGAGATGGAATCCTCCGGCAAGTGCATCAACCAAGACATAACATTGGGCTTCAGTGCCAACGGTAAGTAATTGGCAAGCACCTTATCGTCGTGAGCTCCGGCAGCCTGCACCATGATGGTGTAGATGCTGAGGAACTCGGACGGATGGGTCTTACCAGTGTACTTCTCGCCGACGTCGGGCTTGAACGTGTGGTGGGACGGCCACTGGAACTGCCGCAGCTCGCGGGTAAAGGCTGGGCAGCCCACCTCATAAGGTAGGCCGCCGGAGCCCCCCGGCGCTGGGTGGTCCATAGCAGGTCCCGCCCGCTTGTCCGACTGGTGGCGTGTATCACGCCGGCGCTCGATAGTGGTTCGAGCATCTTTGTGAGCTCGTTCTCGAAGAACTTGGCGCTGGTCGCGGTTGGTCCACTGGTCGGACGACGCTATAGATATGTTATCACAGGCGTTGTCTCGACGAGCCGACGCCCGCGGTAGTTGGCGAGGAGGAGGAGAGTGCACCATGACCGCAGCACCCCCGGTCCTCCCAGCGCGAGCATGTGGTGGCTCGGTGGAGCGCCGGCCCGAGGGTCCCGCCGGTCGCGGATCATCTTTGTTGGCGACAACGACGAGGCTCCGGTTGGTGGCCCTCCACTCGTCGAGCTTCTCCGCAGCAGGAGGGAAGTCGAGGAGCAGCTGCGCGTGCGCCAAAGCTTCTACTAGCGTAGGCGGCAGCGACAACTACGTGGACCATGGTGCGCTTCGACTTCTAACCATGTTAGAAGGAGCCCCATCACGGCCCAGCGGCTGCGCACCATTTTTGCTAGCACTTCGGCGGGCATGCTGAACTCCCGTCCTGCGGACGACACACAGGGCTCTTCCCATGGCGGTGCCCAGGGTCACCGGCGTGGTGACGCTGCTCGTCGTGCACACCATGGGAAGAGCACGCAGTGGTCGCCGGTGTGGGCGTCTTGGAGGTTGCTGCGCCGCCCGTGGGTGGCACAACGACACTCCTGGAGGGCCCCGCGCCGCCTGTGGGGGGGCGCCCCTTCTTTGGATTTTGTGATGCGCGGCCCGTCGCCTGGCGCGCTAACGGCGCCGCTCGCCAGGCTCTGACTGCCAGGGCGATGCTGGTGCTCGCAGACCGCGGCTCGAGTTCTGTCCGTGACCGGGCCGCTGCTCGCCCGTACTGGCACGGGCCGTTCGGCCCCCGACGGGCCGATCGCCATGGCCGTCTTCTTCTTGGGAGCCATGGCGATGAAGAAACGCTAGGCTAACTACTAGACCAGATTCTCACAATTGCGCCCCCTACCTGGCGCGCCAAAGATCTCGGTGTGGAACGACACCTATGGGATCACAAGAATCCCTACTACGGTTGCCGGGGCACGGGGTTGTGAGGAGAGCAGGATTAGTAATCAGCACAAGGATCGTTTACCCAGGTTCGGGCCGCGAGGATGCGTAAAACCCTAGTCCTGCTTTGGTGGATGTATTTCAGAGAGTTCTTGAGCTCTCGAACTAGCTATGGTGGATGCGTGGTTTCCAAGAGCCGAATCCCTCTCCAGTATGCCATGGGCCTCCTTTTATAGTCGAAAGGGGCTGCCACAGTGGCACACAGGAGGTGGAAAGGCGCACAGTGCTACGAGCTTATCGTTCGTATTACAGGACAAGACGCATTTAATGCGCCGCTGAGGTGTCCCTTTGCTTTATCGGGGATGGGAGTGAGGCCCGTCCCGTCCGTCGCCGCTCCTCCTCGCTTCGACACGCGCCCTGGCATTTTCCGCGTTCAGCTCCTCCTTGGCCTGTGCGATTTCATCACGCAACTTCGCGATTGCTGCATTATGCTAATCCTGATCCGCCGGATTAACTGCTGTTGTTAGCAACACTGTCAGTTTGTCCACCAAGTCAATTAAAACCTGGGTCGGCGGGCGCACAGGGCCTCCTGCCCCGGCGGCCATTGCCGCTACTGATCCGGAAATCAACTCTGCTGCAGTTGATGAGTGTTGCACGGGCTGTGTACCGGCCATGAAGATTGCAACCCGGTTCGGCGGTTCAAGGGGTCCGGAATACTGTCGCCATCGGAACAGCCCCCAAGCCGGCCATCTTGCAACTGGTACAATGACTCGGTCTCACCGGTGGATGACTCGCCATCTGAATAGACCACCGTCTCGCCGTTAGATACCGATTCAGATTCGGCACCGTTAATGAATCCCACGAAGGCACGCTTCATGGCGGGCTGAACTCGAGTGGGTCTTGCACGCTGAGCCGTCTCGATGATGTCGGTGCAGATGTCCGGCTCAGGGCCCGGTTCGCCAATCTTGCCAATGAAAACATGAATTCCGCCAAAGGGGACCTGGTACCCGTACTCGATTGAGCCGGCCTCAGGGCCCCAGCCTGCGTCGTCGATGTAGAGCTTGCCGCGATGACTCTTAGTCATCCGGCCCACAGCGTATCCCTTGAGCCCTTCAAAGTTGCCCTCTAAGAACTTGAAACCATCGTGCGATAGCCCCACGGTGGGCGCCAACTGTCATGGAATTGTCACGGCATATGTCCTAGTGTGAGGACTTAGTCGTGGAGCCATCGCGACGGGTTAGCTTAAAGGGGTTAACCGGGACAAAGGACACGAGGAGTTTATACTGGTTCGGCCCCTTGCAGTGAAGGTAAAGGCCTAATCCAGTTTGAGGTGATATTGCTAGGGTTTCAATGACCAGGGAGCGAATACACTAGGCCTAGCTCTCGATTTGATGTTTCTTGTCCCTAAACCGTCGCCGGGTCATCCCTTTATATACACAGGTTGACGTCCGGCAGTTCACAGAATCCCGGCCGGCTCATAAACGTGTCCGGCTCGGTTTCTACTCTTTCCTATCTTACAATACAAGTCATATATCATATGGTGGTTTACATCTACGGGCCCTAATCCGCCTTTGGGCCTTGGGCCTTCTTGTTAAATCTCCTCCGTAAAGCGCCATACTCCTTGTCTTCGTGGGCTTCAATATGAATAACTCACTATGAGTATAACCCGGCCCCTCCTGGGCGTTTATACTCAATAGTTATATCCCCAACACCACTCGTTGCTATGCTTCTCCTAGATAGATCTTGCGTGATCGTAGGAAATTTTTCGAAATACTACGTTCCCCAACACAAAATAGTTTTCGAGGAGATTACGTTCCTCAGGTTGGTCGGCCGCGCCCAACCTCAGTCTCTGGGACTATGCACACCGCATTTTTGTTCCTAAAGTATGCTGCCGAGCAAGGAATCGATCCTCAAGCCGATTTGGCGAATCGACCTGAGTCTCAGGGGCTACTAGGATCATCGGTTTTGTTTGTTCCTTCAGGTGCATCTTGGGTTTTAGGCTGACACACACCTTGAGGGCTACTGGTTATACATCTCGGCAGATAATAAATTGCACCAATCAAAAAATATATGTAATAATATCAGCCCAAGGCCGTGGTGGTGCACCACCTCAGAAGTAGTCCGGCATAAAGCTAGGATGCAACTGGATGGCTCCGTAGAGGGCATTTCCGGTATTAAGCTCGGCTACAAAAAGACACCTCAGATGCAGCCCGGTGTTGGAGCTCGGACGCAAGAGGAAACCGCCGCACGGAAAAAACTTCGAACCCCAGGTGTAGCATAAAAAATAACAAGGCATTGATTGAAGCCGGGAACTTAAAGGGGCTCCTCAGATGCCCGACGTGTAAACTCTTTGTATTCACCTCGGTGATCCCCAAGATCGGAGATGGGAAGATTTGTTGAACCAGCTTTCAAGACTGAGGACCGAAGACGAAGAACAGTTCAAAAGAACCGAGGAGCGTCCCCAACTTGAAGACCGGTTCAAGGGGCTGCTCACGGTGTCCTGGACTAGGGGGGTACACACCACGCCGTCTCCGACTAGAAGGGTCGGGCCGAGGACCCCCATGGCGGTTCACTAATGGGCCACTTCAAGCAGCCCATGACATATACGAGGAAGACTCCACAAGACTTGGTGATCAAGACAAGGACTCCTCCCCACCGACGTATTCGACTAGAACTCTTGTTATCTCCTAGGCCTCCGATACATTATATAAGCCAGAGGGTTTAGTCTATAGAGACACATATTCACCCATACACCCATTCATCGTACCACTAGGGTTAGACCACAACTCACGATCTCGAGGTAGATCAACTCTGTACTTCAATACCTTCATAATATAAACAAGAGCAGGACGTAGGGTTTTACCGCCATCAAGAGGGCCTGAACCTAGGTAAACATTGTCTCCCTTGTTCCTGTTACCACCGATCCAAGATCCACAGCTCGGGACCCCCTACCCCGAGGTCTGCCGGTTTTGACATAGACAGTAAGGCACATGCAGAAATGTAGGAGTTCAAATTGTGATGTGACATCATAGACAGTACCTTATGCTGGGGATGAGACCAGTGTATAACAAGCTTATTCCAGCCAGTGTCTTGTAAATGTAGCACATGAGGGTTTACAGGCTTGCCATCGAAGTGTGCTTTCCTCAGGTAGCAACGTTACTGCCACACCGCATGCTTGAAAAGCACAACCAAGCTTTGCTTGTCGTGACTATACAGATCGATCCTCGCCTGACTTTCCAGATTAGTCCTCGTGTATTTAATAGAAATGGATCTTTATTGTGTTTAGTCAGCAGAAATATAGGCAGTAATTACCATGGATAATATTACTTGCAAGTAAGTTGTGAAGAAAGATTTAAAATTGGTGTATGTCTGTACTATAATCTTCCCGTGACGGGAAGATAAGCACAAAGTTCGTAAACAACAATGAAAGCCTTTTGCTCTAAATTGGGAAGAAGTGGAATGGGGGTCCTATTTGTTGGAATTGGGGCTCTCTACAGTTCGAATAGGGATTTGGCCACTAGAGTTGGTGTACCCTTTGCTGGAATGAGGTTTTTGCATGGTAGAGTTGGAGCTATGTCAACTGGAATCGACATACCTTTTGCTTTTGTTGGAGTCTGTTGTGTTGGGGCTGGTGCTATGGCCAGTGGACTAGGGGTACAGTCTGGTAGAGGTGGGCTATATTGTTGTTTTTTGCTTGTTTATGGTTTTACAAAAAATCTATACCAAACGGAGTCCGAACACGATAAAACTTTTTGAACATTTTTTTCTGGACAAAAGGGACCCTAGAAGCTTCAGGAGAAGACCAGACGTGAGATGAAGAGATGGCAAGGCAATAGGGCACACCCCAGGGGGACGCCCTGATGTCTTGTGGGCCCCTCCTGGCTCCGTCTGACCTAATTCCAGCGCTATAAATTTTCTAATATTGGGAAACCCCCAGAAGCATGACCGAAACAATTTTTCCGCCGTCGCAAGTCTGTGTTCTTCCGCGATCCCATCAGGAGGCCTTCACCGGTACTTTACCGGAGGGGGAATCAATCATGGGCTTCTACATCAACCTTGCTGCACCTCCAATGATGTGTGAGTAGTTCCCACAGGACCTATGGTCCATAGTGATTAGCTAGATGGCTCCATCTCTCTCTTTGATCTTCAATACAATCTTCTCCTTGGAGTTCTATTCGATGTAATCTTCTTTCCTAGTGCATTTGTTAGGATCCGATGAATTGTGGGTTTATGATCAGATTATTCATTGAAAATAATTGAGTCTCTGAACTTTATTATGCGTGATTGTTATAACTATGTAATGATTTTCGATCTATGAGTTTTTTGGCCTAGTAGATGAATAGATCTTCAATGGAAGTGATGCATAGTAGTAGGTTCAATCTTGCGGTGTCCCCACCCAGTGACAGAAGGGGTAGCGAGACACGTATTTGTATTGTTGCTACTAAGGGGAAAACGACGGGGTTTAATCATAATGCTTGGTTTTATTCTGTCTACATTATGTCATCACACTTCATGCATTACTCTGTTTGTTATGAACTTAATACATAGAGAGGCAAGCATAGAAGCGCTCTTGAAGTGGAGTAATAGTAGTAGATGCAGGCAGGAGTCGGTCTACTTGTCACAGACGTAATGCCTATGTACATGATCATGCCATGAATAACGTCATAACTATGCGTTTTTCTATCAATTACCCAAAAGTAATTTGTCTACCCACCGTATGATATGTTTATGAGAGAGATGCCTCCAGTGAATACTATGGTCCCCGGGTCTATTTTAATCATATTGTAAAAACCAAAAATACCTTGCTGCAATTTATTTACTTTGCAATTTATCTATCTACTACTATCAGATTTAATCCTTACAATTAATGAGTACAAGGGGATTGACAACCCTCTTGCCCGCATTGGGTGCAAGTATTTGCTCTTGTGTGTGTAGGTATTGTCGATGGTTGTTTGTGTGGTTCTCCTATTGGTTCGATAACCTTGGTTCTCTAATGAGGGAAATACTATCCGTTACTATATTGCTTCACCCTTCCTCTTCGAGGAAAATCCCGACGCAGCTCACAAGTAGCACCTAACATGCCATATATCATCATCAATGTCCTTGAGGCGGATCCACCCTTTTCCTTCCAAAAGGGGTAGTATGTTCCATCAAAGATAGGAATCTTCTTGCTCGACTTGAAGTTCACTGAAGAAGACATACTCAAACTCCAAAGTTATTAAGCCTTAATAAGCAGAGTCCTAGTACATTGCTTTGATATCAATTGTAGGGTCGAGAGTATACCGAGCAGAGGGGGTGAATGGGAGATTTATAATTTATTTCAGAAACTTGAAATCTTCCAGTACACAATAGCGGAAAAAGAACTAAGTAGTGACTTAACTATGAAGGAAAGCTACTAGGAGCAGATGGGAAAGGTATTGAAACAAAAACAAATACGATAGCCAAAGATAAATCACATGTTTGAAACACTACAGAAGATAAATTACTGAAAGTATTGTAGTGCGGAGATGAAATCATTGATGCTTGCGACAGGGTATTTGGTAGGCCAGTTCACTCTTCTGCAAAAGAGCAACATCTGGTTGGAGGGACTTGTGATTTAACACAGAAGATAAACTCGCCCCATCCTATTCTCCTCGACAATAAGTTCATCAACTTGTGTCAATTACTCTAGGTAGATACTTCATGCGATCTCCACAACCATCACAAGTTGTCTTTGCGGAACACAACGACTCTTGGTTGCTGAAGACTTTGATGCCTAACCATCTAGAGAGTTAATAGCTCTCATGAGTAATAGACCAAGCGTACTAAACTTAGATATGTGTGATACCATTACCTATTTTTCGGATATAGCGTTTTCTCTCGGTGGATTAACTCTAATATTTCAGAGATAGGGTGCTCAGACAAACTGTCAAAATCACACGGAATAACCAACCATGTCGGTTGGAATGGGGTGGTTATTTATATCCATAGCAATCCCCGGGGGGAATGCCCATTGAGGACATGATGTCCAGCCGATGGCAAACAGACATGGTTCCAACGGTTGGATTCAAACACACCCGACAACTTTACTTGAGGAACAAGTAAGGCTGACTCCTCTGCTGAAACATATCTCTCGCAGCCCAGAAGAACAACATTTCTGGCTGGCAAGTAATGTTTCCGAGGCTAGAAGAGATTTCTCTCAACTCACATAGGTTTCGGTCGAGCATCAGAGAAACATAAGTTTCGAAACACTCTACCCATCTTAATAGTACGGTGGTCCTATGACTCAAGTGAGAGAAAAAAAAACTATAAAAGAAAATGCCACGTCTTCTTTTTTCTCGACTGTAGGCAAACACACAGACCAGGTAGCGGAAATTGCTTCATGTCAGCAATTTTTAGGGATCACTTCCGTTGAGCAATATCTTCGGTAGCAATCTTCTCTACAACATAGATGATAATTTTCTGAGTTTATAGCAAAATCCTCAGAACTCTAGGGACCTAATTTCTCTGCATGCACTAGCAACATATCAGTCCCTTATTATTTATGTCAACAATCTTCAAAACACAAGGAGACTAATTATTGCACCAACAGTTAGTCGGACCGCCATATCGTAGGAATATGCGAAGTGTCCGCACAGGCGATTACCGGTCAACTATCCGCATTCATGGCATGGAGAACGGTGCTTCGCCAAAGGAACCTGCACTCGGAGATTTATGCTGGATGGAAATGGCCAAATCTTATCCTCCTACTCCTCATTTTGTCCTCCCGTCGGCACCGCCCTAATCCCCATCCGCGCAGTTGTTGTCCCATCCCCGTGCAGTCCCGTCCACCATGGTCCGCCAGAAGATCACCTAGTATAAAATGCTCACTCGGAGCGGCGGGCGGAGATCACAACGGATATGCGAGTCACCGAGGCACGGCTTGAGGCCCGCATTGCGGAGACATTCAATTGGATAAATAGGAAGGACAGACTATGACCGACGAAGAAAGTGGCCAGCCGTCGCGTGAGTTGCCAGTAGTTCTTCCCGTCGTTGCGTACGTATATATAAACATCCACTCGAAATTAAGTAAACATCATGTTGTAAATTGTCATGTCATGAACTGGGACCATACTTTCATATAATTCATGAAAAAATGTCTTTCCACTTGTTCACCTAACTTCCCCGCTACAATTGGTTTTTGCATCATGAGTACAACGAGTCAACTAGTTTACAAGCCAAAAGCCAGACATAAACTAGACTGTCAGGCAAACAACTATAGCTAACAAAGAAAATATAGGCATACTTCCAGTTGACCGTTGTTTTGGTAAGATTAATAGAACAAATTGTAACTTTTTTTAACACAGTACAATCACAGATGACTTGTATATATGCACATACACTCACTCATATAAACATACGCACACACACTTTATCTTTATGAACACCTCCGAGATCTGGCACAACATCTTGTGATTGTCAAAGTCATTATAGGCATCTCGTAATTGAGGGAAACGTCTCCTTCCATAGTACTTGAATTCTGATGGGTCAGTTCTACCACAAGAAACCTAACTATCTGACAATTATAAAAATTATCGCATAGCCTGAGACACATAAAAGAGGAGATTGGAGGTACGACCAACTAGCAATGGTGGCGTGTATGACACCTAACTACCAATGTTAGTTTATGTTTTTGCGAGAAACCTTTCAATCTACTCCATCTGATCCAAAATAAGTGACAGGGGAAGGAGGAAGTATTCATCTCCAATCATAACAATAAACTTTGTACTATTGAGACACTTATTTTAGGATGGAGAAAGTATTCATCTCCAATCATAATAGCACAACGAACATCAGAAATAATAAACTTTGCACTAACTTTAATATAAAATTAATATAAAGTCGAGGCACTTATTTTAGTACAGAGGAAGTATTCATCTTCAATCATAACAGTACAATGAACATCAGAAATAACAAAAATTACACTCCGATACAACAGCTGGACATCGGTTGTTGTCATCGATGGTAAAAAGAAAGGTACAAATTCAAAAGATAAGAAAAAAATCAAATGAGGACAAAAGAAAGTACATATACGAACGATAAGAAAAAAATTGAATTATCAGTTCTACCACAAGAAACCTAACTATCTGACAAATGTAAAAATTATCGCATAGCCTGAGACACATAAAAGAGAAGATTGGAGGTACGACCAACTAGCAATGGTGGCGTGTATGACACCTAACTACCAATGTCAGTTTATGTTATTGTGAGAAACCTTTCAATCTACTCCCTCTGATCCAAAATAAGTGATGGGGAAGGAGGAAGTATTCATCTTCAATCATAACAGTAAACTTTGTACTATTGAGGCACTTATTTTAGAACGGAGAAAGTATTCATCTCCAATTATAATAGTACAACGAACATCAGAAATAATAAACTTTACACTAACTTTAATATAAAATTAATATAAAGTTGAGGCACTTATTTTAGTATAGAGGAAGTATTTATCTTCAATCATAACAGTACAACGAACATCAGAAATAATAAAAATTACACCCTGATACAACAGCTGGACATCAGTTGTTGTCTCCGATGAAGAAAAGAAAAGTACAGATTCAAAAGATAAGAAAAAAAATCAAATGAGGACAAAAGAAAGTACATATACGAACGATACAACAACAACAACAAAGCCTTTAGTCCCAAATAAGTTGGGGTAGGCTAGAGGTGAAACTCATAAGATCTCGCAACCAACTCATGGCTTTGGCACATGGATAGCAAGCTTCCACGCACCCCTGTCCATAGCTAGCTCTTTGGTGATACTCCAATCCTTCAGGTCTCTCTTAACGGACTCCTCCCATGTCAAATTCGGTCGACCCCGCCCTCTCTTGACATTCTCCGCACGCTTTAGCCGTCCGCTATGCACTGGAGCTTCTAGAGGCCTGCGCTGAATATGCCCAAACCATCTCAGACGATGTTGGACAAGCTTCTCCTTAATTTGTGCTACCCCAACTCTATCTCGTATATCACCATTCCGGACTCAATCCTTCCTCGTGTGGCCACACATCCATCTCAACATACGCATCTCCGTCACACCTAACTGTTGAACATGTCGCCTTTTAGTCGGCCAACACTCCGCGCCATACAACATTGCGGGTCGAACTGCCGTCCTGTAGAACTTGCCTTTTAGCTTCTGTGGCACTCTCTTGTCACAGAGAATGCCAGAAGCTTGGCGCCATTTCATCCATCCGGCTTTGATTCGATGGTTCACATCTTCATCAATACCCCCATCCTCCTGCAACATTGACCCCAAATACCGAAAGGTGTCCTTCCGAGGTACCACCTGGCCATCAAGGCTAACCTCCTCGTCCTCACACCTAGTAGTACTGAAACCGCACATCATGTACTTGGTTTTAGTTCTACTAAGCCTGTCCGCAAAGAGCATACACCATGGGATATCTCCTTATATATCCCTTGTGACCTCATCCATCACCAATGAAAAAAGATAAGGGCTCAAAGCTGATCCTTGATGCAGTCCTATCTTAATCGGGAAGTCATCGGTGTCGACATCACTTGTTCGAACACTTGTCACAACATTATCGTACATGTCCTTGATGAAGGTAAAAAGTACATATACGAACGATAAGAAAAAAAAAGTACATATACGAACGATACGAAAAAATTTGAATGAGAAAAGAAAGTACAGATACGAACGATAAGAAAAAATCGAAATGAGAAAAAAAAAGTACAGATACGAACGATTAGAAAAAAATCGAAATGAGAAAAGAAAGTACAGATACGAACGATAAGAAAAAATCGAAATGAGAAAAAAAAAGTACAGATACGAAAAAAATCGAATGAGAAAAAAAGGTGCTCCCGGCGGGGCTCGAACCCGCGACCTTCGGCTCATAAGACCAACGCTCTAACCAACTGAGCTACGGGGGCTGTTATTCTGATGTTACTGATTAACATATTTATCTATAATATACACGTGTATATATACACCTCCAATAGTAATTTTGAAGGATCACGATTTTCATAGCTCCTTTTATGTTATTTGTTTCCTTCACGCGCTTAATTTACACTAGAATTCATTTGAATACTTTTTTTGACTCAAATCTCTTGAAAAATAATCTTTCTTTAACTTTGCCATAGTTGGACAATCTTCCACGCAAGTTCATGCAGTATTCAATAGTATACCATATGATTCAAGATGACATGACTTTGTAATACCATGCCTGTTCTATTTGTGATATTTCGCCAACCTAAGAGGTCATATGCATGTTTTCAACATCTTGTTACTTTTCTTTTAGCGGGAGTACATCTTATTACTTTTGAAATACATTCACTCCTTTTAATTTATAATTTTTCTTATGAACTGGAAACCGCATAATCCATTTAGCCATCTCTTTGTACAGTATGTCATTCAACTCGAGGTCATAAAAAATTTGGAATCGAATTCTAGGACACCCGACGAAGCAATGTATTCGATCCTTAGAGTTAGCATTCCCATTGAGCTAGCCATCCTTTGCATAGAGATTTAGCCTTAATTCCCTTTTTACCTTCAAGTTTCAAGTTTTTCGACAAAACTTACTCCATTTAAGAGAGCCATTTTACTCCATTTAATTAACTATTTGCTAGTTTTATCTTCATAAAAATAACTAGCTTTCTCACAAGGAATAAAAACCGGCAAATAACTGGTTAATATCGTAAAATGAATGAATTTATCTTAAATGAGGTAAATCCTGTGAAAAGCGTGAAACTTAAGGGTAAAATTGTCGGTAAAAAAAAGGGGAGAGATCGTGATGTCCAACCGACGTCGTGAAATCCCTGGCCTCCTGAATCAAGTTCCTTGGGCGGCCCGTTCCGGTCTCAACCTGCTGGTTCGTGCACGCCAAGTCGCCATTCAAGGCCCACGTGACAGTGTGCCAGGATAAACCCTAGTCATCCCTCCATCCGCAGCCTCCTCCTCCCCCATTCTGCTGGCTCCCGGTTTTCTCCCCGCCCTGAGGCTGCTGCGGCTCCCTGCCTCGCGCGCCGTCGTCAGGTACCCATCCTGTCCCGCCCCCCGTCCATCCGCGCGATTGATTGCTAGGACAGTAGAACGGTGCCGCCGCGGAGTTGACGGGTTAGTGATGCGATGACGTATTTCGTACTGGTTGAGTGCACGGGGAAACTGTGAGCTTTAGCTGTCGGGTGATTTAGCTTCGGGGCAGACAGATCAAAGTTGATTCTATATTTTGTATAATCTGGCGGCCTTCTTCTAGTTTGTGGGGTCGTAAGTGATGCGTAGCTTCTGTTCCTGGGTCTGCAAGTCCTCCAATCCAGCTTCATAATCCGGCCTGCAAAATTCACAAACAAATAAGGTCATGGATATCATCTTTCAGGACTTTGCTGAATTTTAGGCTTAAGTTCCTTTCGATTATGTTTCGATCCTTGCATATTGTCTCCAGACATATTATCTGCAGAAAGTGAATTCAGTTAGCCAGCATTGTCCATGGTGACAAAGGACAGAAATGTACCAAATGCACAAAAGCAAACTAATTGTACTAGCCCACAAACTGTCTGTGCCGTGACTGTATTATGTTAACTTTCATCCACGTGAACCAATTTTAGCTCAAGATACTTAATAGGAAAGGTCAAAGAACAATGTCCACTGTGATTTCAAATGTTAATTGCCTTGCACTTCTCTCCAGCCATCTCCATTAGCATATATCTTCTTTCTCTTGTGCTGTTTGTTGCATCAAATATACCAACCTACACAGTACACACAATATCAGTGTCAGAAGAAACATTACATTGTTAGAAGACTATGCAACATAGCACCAGCTTACCTGACCTCCATAATTAGCTTGTAGAAGGCTAATTTTGTTTGATGTCTTGATGATGTTTGCTTATGGCTTATTATGAGTCTGTTACATAATTAGCTTCATCACATGGCTTTCCTATCCATGAGTTTGTCAGCTATGTTTGAAACGAGATATTCAAGGAGATTGCACTACTACAATTCGTCCAAAAACAATGTTTCGTCGATGTATCTAAGATATTTATTAATTTATTCCTGAGTTAGATTAAATTCAGATGCTTGCCCTTTTGACACCTTTTTTTTTGTTGATCGTTCAGGAAAATGTCGTCAAATACTGAAGGACCCAAGAGTCATGCACGTAGAGACCTTTTGCTCAAGATCCAATCAGATGCTCAAACTTGCTGGGAGGAGAGCAAGGTTTTTCAGGCTGAACCTGGCAATGGACCTCCTGGCCCTGGTGAAAAATTCTTTGGCAATTTTCCGTACCCTTACATGAATGGATTGCTACATCTGGGTCACGCCTTCTCACTGTCCAAGCTTGAGTTCGGTGCTGCATACCACAGACTCCGTGGCTCAAATGTCCTTTTGCCGTTTGCTTTTCATTGTACTGGGATGCCCATCAAGGCCTCAGCTGATAAGCTTGCTAGGGAGATTCAACAGTATGGAAATCCTCCAGTGTTCCCTGCGGCAGAGGATGATTCAAGTGCTCAAGTGGCAGATGATAGCCAGGCTGACCAGGCTGCTCTTGCCCCAGGGCAATTCAAGAGTAAGAAATCTAAGGCTGCTGCAAAGACCGGCATGCAGAAGTTCCAGTGGGAGATCATGAAGGGCTTTGAACTGACAGATGAAAAAATCGCCAAATTTCAGGATCCGTCTCACTGGTTGACCCACTTCCCTCCGCTGGCAAAGGAAGATCTTAAGGAGTTTGGCCTGGGTTGTGATTGGAGGCGCTCATTCATAACCACTGATATGAATCCTTTCTACGATGCTTTTGTTCGCTGGCAGATGAGGAAGCTGAAGAAAATGGGCAAAGTTGTCAAGGATATGAGGTACACGATCTACTCACCACTGGATGGCCAACCTTGTGCTGATCATGATAGGGCATCAGGTGAAGGTGTGCAGCCACAAGAATACGTGTTGATTAAAATGATGGTGATCCCACCTTTTCCCCCCAAGTTGAAGGTCTTGGAAGGAAAGAATGTTTATCTGGCAGCTGCTACATTAAGACCTGAGACAATGTATGGGCAAACAAACTGTTGGGTATTGCCTGATGGGAATTATGGGGCTTTTGAGATCAATGAAACTGATGTCTTCATTGTGACAGCAAGGTCAGCCCTTAATCTTGCATATCAGCATCTATCCAGGGTCCCAGAAAAGCCCACCTGCTTAGCTGAGCTTACTGGCAATGATTTGATTGGATTGCCATTAAAGTCTCCTCTTTCATTCAATGAAATCATATATGCACTTCCCATGCTCACTATCTTGACAGATAAAGGTACTGGCATCGTGACTAGTGTGCCAAGTGATTCCCCAGATGATTACATGGCACTGCAAGATTTAATCACAAAGCCTGCTTTGAGACAGAAGTATGGGGTCCAAGATGAGTGGGTTCTTCCATTTAATATCATACCAATAATCAACATACCAGAGTTTGGGGATAAGTCAGCTGAGAAGGTGTGCCTTGATCTTAAGATTAAGAGCCAGAATGACAAGGAGAAGCTTGCTGAAGCAAAAAGGATGACATACCTTAAAGGATTTACTGATGGAGTGATGATTGCAGGGGAGTTTGATGGTAGAAAGGTTCAAGAAGCGAAGCCGCTGATAAAGAACAAGCTTCTTGGAGAAGGCTCTGCTGTGTTGTATAGTGAGCCTGAGAAGAAAGTCATGTCAAGATCCGGCGATGAGTGTGTCGTTGCTCTTACAGATCAGTGGTACATAACTTACGGTGAAACTGAATGGAAGCAGAAGGCAGTCAAATGTTTGGAAAATATGAATACATTCTCAGCTGAAACCCGTAACGGATTCGAGCACACGTTGGGCTGGCTGAACCAGTGGGCATGTTCTCGCTCTTTTGGCCTAGGTACTCGCATTCCATGGGATGAGCAGTTCCTGGTAGAATCTCTTTCAGATTCAACCCTGTACATGGCTTATTACACCATTGCACATCATTTACAAAATGGTAACATGTATGGAGAAGAAATATCTTCTATCAAGCCTGAAGAAATGACAGATGAAGTATGGGAATATGTGTTCTGTGATGGTCCAGCACCCAATAGCAGCATCTCTCCTGCCCTCTTGAGCAAAATGAAGCAAGAGTTCAAGTATTGGTACCCCTTTGATATTCGGGTATCTGGGAAGGACCTTATCCAGAACCATCTGACATTCAGCATCTACAATCATACAGCACTTCTTCCAGAGCATCATTGGCCTCGTGGTTTTCGTTGCAATGGGCATCTTATGCTTAACTCTGAGAAGATGTCCAAGTCCACAGGGAACTTCCTAACTCTTAAGGAGGCTATTATAAGATATTCCTCGGATGCCACTAGGTTTGCCCTTGCTGATGCTGGCGATGGTATGGACGATGCAAACTTTGTTACTGAAACTGCAAATGCTGCTATTTTGAGGCTTACAAAGGAAATCGCATGGATGGAAGAAGTTATAGCTGCTGAATCTTCTTTGAGAGGCGGTCCTCCCTCTACTTATGCTGACCATGTGTTTGCTAATGAGATCAATATTGCTGTAAAAGAAACTGAGAAGAGCTACAATGCCTTCATGTTCAGAGATGCCCTGAAGTCTGGTTTCTATGACCTACAACTGGCTAGAGATGAGTACAGACTCTCTTGTGGAGCGGCGGGCATGAACCGTGAGTTGTTGGGGCGGTTTATGGAAATCCAGACCAAGCTTATCACCCCGATCTGTCCCCACTATGCTGAGCATGTGTGGCAAAAGATTCTGAAGAAGGAAGGCTTTGCAATAAAAGCTGGCTGGCCAGTTGCAGGCACCCCGGATCCTACTCTAAGAAGTGCGAACAAATACTTACAGGATTCCATTGTTTTGATGAGGAAGTTGCTTCAGAAGCAGGAGTCTGGTTCCAAGAAACCCAAGAAGGGAGCTGCACCTACTCCATCAGCAGAAAACAAGCTCACAGTTGGTCTGATATATGTCAATGAGCACTATGATGGATGGAAAGAGCAATGTTTGAGGGTGCTTCAATCAAATTTTGATAGCCAAGCACGCTCCTTTGCCCCTGACGAGGAGATTAACGAAGCATTGAGGAACTGCTTCATCGACCGCGAAACAAGTTTCAAACAAGTACAGAAGCTCTGCATGCCTTTCATCAGGTTCAAGAAAGATGAAGCAAGGAACGTTGGTTCCCAGGCTCTAAATTTGAAGCTTCCTTTTGGTGAAATAAATGTGCTTGAGGAGAACCTGGAGCTGATCAGAAGGCAGTTGGGTCTTGAGCATGTTGAGGTCCTGTCGGCATTTGATGGAGCTGCTCGTGCCAAAGCTGGAAAGCATGCTTCTCTGCTGGACAAGAATCCGCCTTCCCCTGGTGAGCCGGTTGCAATATTCATGAGCAAGCAGGAGTTTGAAGCGCAGAATTAAGCCCAGATTAATCTTCTCACAGAACTTTGTTGAGGTACTTGATTTTGTCTACTTCTCACTGCATAGTATTGGTTTTCTACCATCTCTTGCTTTATGTAGGAGACTAGAACTGGCTCCTTTTATTCTTCACATTATTTTCTGTTGTAGTTTTTGTGCCTGGGGAAATAGTTTTTAGCAAATTTTTATCATGATGGTGTCAGGTAAAGCATGCTGGTATTGTTCCATTGTGCAGTTGTAGCCTTGCAGAAAGAATTAGTGAAGCAGACTGGCCTATGAAATGTTTGCAGCTGTTGCCCTATGATACCATTTCCTTGTTTCTGTTAATCTTTTGCTGAGTTGTAAATCTGTGCTACTCCCTCTGTCCCATAATATAAGACGTTTTTGCAAGCTAAACAAGATTGCAATATGTCTTACGTTTTGGGACGGAGGGAGTAGTTGCTAATGTCATTGTAGTCTATTATGGTGGAGGGCCATGCATGTCTTATCTTATTTGAGGTTGCCTGTGCTTGCCTGCTTGACAGTTTAGTCAATAATGTGTTAGAAAATATTATGTTAAACCTGAGGTTGTAAACCTTTTACTTGAGATGATGACCATCTAGATGACAAATATTACCCCTTTCCTTGTTTTTATGAG
Source organism: Triticum aestivum (assembly GCF_018294505.1). Lineage (NCBI taxonomy): Eukaryota > Viridiplantae > Streptophyta > Magnoliopsida > Poales > Poaceae > Triticum > Triticum aestivum. Next base: position 148,447,996 of record NC_057802.1, read on the forward strand.
ATGAGTCTGACTTTGACATCCTAATGATCTCGGTTCCTATCTTGGTTGTTCTCCTACAGGTGTTTTGCAAGGCGTAGTATCGACTGGCTGTTCCTCCTGTTGATTCTAGCATGAGGCGCCTATATTGGGAACATGGAAAGGAGCGTTTTCTCCAGCTTGACTGCAGATGATTGAGAAGGAAGTTGGTTTCCAAGCTTTTGCCAATTTTGTTTCTTTTTAGATGTGGATGCAGAGATGGCAAGTGCAGAATACAAGGAGTATTCCTGCTTTTATATACAGCAGTGTCTTAGTTTGTTTACTCACCAAAGTTGTGACATATTCCTGGCACTTGATCACATACTCCATGATGTATTGTTTCTGCTGAAATGTTCAGTGACCTTAGTAATGCTGTTATGCTGCCAGTTTTTAGATGTGTCATTGTCGATGTGGAATCTATTTCTCAGATATGTCATGTAAATGATGGCCCTGTAACAACGCGGGCCTGCATTACTTATGTTTACATATCTTTTTCTTTTTCTTTTTGAACAGTGAAAAAGCGCTAGAGGCGCCCTATATTCAACTCATAAGCAATGTACAGCATGGAGTAGATATCCCTGGATATTTACAGCATGTTTACATATCAGAGTGTATCTAGCAGTTTGTCTTGGAAACAGAGGGAGCTACTGTTAGTGGCTTTCTAGTAGCACTGATTATCCATCCATCCTACAGTTGGCTTTGCTTAAAATTGTTTTAGCCATTTGGTGCGGTCTGCCACTAGATTCTCTTGCGGTCTTGCATTCAGGTCAGAGGCATTGCCTGTGAGGGAACCTGCAGAATATACGTGTGTTCTGGCCAAGCATTTCGGTGAACGCCAAGAACCATCCAACCATTTACGTGCTACTCCTTACAAATGAACCTAACGAACCGGCTAACCAACGCAGCTACGAGCGAGCTTGCTGCCTTGTCGTTGCTGTTGCAGGGTTTCCAACTCTCTGACGGACATGATGAGCGCCACCAGACGCATGCTGATGGCTTCACCTCCAGAGCTGCCTGCAACATTCTCAAGCATGAATATCAGGAAGACGATCACGCAGCCCTAATCTGGCGTTCAAGGTCACCGCACAAGCTAAAGATCTTCGGTTGGCTGCTGTTTAGAGGCAGGCTAAAAACAGGAGCAAATCTATTCCACAAAAAATCAGCACTGATGCTAACTGTCCACGACGTTCTTGCCCAACTGAAGACACGCCGCATCTCTTCATCACCTGCCAGAAGCTTCAAATGTGTGGCTGCAGCTAGGTCTCACCACGACGCCGAGATTCCAAGACCTCTGGCTAGCTGATGCCCCTGCTGGGTTACACCCTTGCGTCTGGCCGGAAGTTCTCCTAACTATTCTCTGGGACTCCAGAAATGCTGCCGTATTTAGGAACGATGAAGACCATGACAGCCGGTTAACAATTACAAACATTCGTTCCGATTTTGAGTTATGGTGTAACCGCTTCAGGGTACCGGTAGATAAGGTTACCGCCAAGCCTTGGTTGCTCTTGTAAGAAACCATCCTTGACCATTTGGATCAAGCTTGACTGCTTGAGTATTATAAAACCGTTAGTTATGGAGGTGTTCAGGGTACATAGTACTTGTAAAACCGGTAGGTAAGCTGGGGACTCTCTCCCCCCGTTGATTCCTCTAAACACAATCCACTAAACCGTGATGTTTCTAGATAAAATTCTGGAGGAGGATGAGAGCTACAAATCGGCCTAGAATAAGTACGAATATCATCATTTGTCGAAAATATAAATATGCTTTCTCCAAAAGTCAGGCCCCATGTCAACGTGGGTCACTGCCACATCCCACCCATCTCTCACGACGTCTTCGCTCACTTTCACCTGCAGCCATTTGCAGTGAGCCGTTAGCAAAGAAACTCGGACGTGATCCGAGAATCATCTTCTGCTCCAACGCACACAACAAAAAAGAATGAAAAACTTCTCCTCATATGATGGCAGCACTTCCACCTAATCACTTAGAGTAATACATGCATGGTTTATAAATTTGGGTGATTTGTAGCCTGTTGGACAGCATTGCTTTACTTTTACTTTATTCATGCAGATGCAATGGTTTAAGAAGTTGCTCATGATCAGTATCAGTTGGAAAATGTATCCACGCATCTCTCAGACGCAGTTCTTTTGTAGGCGACGTGGACTTTTTCTTTTACAAACTGCGGATAAGGGCCGAAAGGCCAGAACATTTCTTCAGTTATAGCTACTGAAAATTTACTTTGATCCTTTGTGTAATGTCAATCTTGCTTCTTAAGCATCGCTATACTGTCATTTTGGTTTGCTTAATAACAATGGCAGCACAAACAGCATTATTGTTGAAAATAATTCGTGAATGGTGCACAAGATACCTTTTGACGGTAAGTACATGAACCCTTTCGGAACATAGCGGGTTCATTGTTGTAGTTCATTTGAAATCGCTGAAAAAGCAACTCGTTCTTATCCTTTGATAATGTTCCCTTCAGAGAATATTAAAGAGTTAGGGACAACAGATAACTAAAGAATTAATTAGGAGAATTGGAAAAATATTTAAATGATGAAAGAAGACCTTTAGTATCTCATTAGCTTTGTTTTCATCTTCTCCAGATTTCACTAACATCCAAAAGCATGTATTGTATTGGTTCCTGTTGTGACCTGCAAATTAGCGTGTAGAACAAGTGAGCTCATTTTCTTCTTATGGTTCGTTCTAACTACTAGAAAGAGTCAACCCCCTGCAACAGGGTATCGTTGAAGAAAAAGATACTTGAACACTGAAAAATATTCATCACAGCATAGAGCTATACAAATACCAAATTTAATGCATTCATACTGCTGCAGACAACATATGAATTCACATATTTCATGCTGCACTACCATCGGCAAGTTCATTGACATTTTCGGTTTAGGAGGAATAACTCACATTCTGCTTGCCTCCAGGACAAATAATCACAAACGATCTTTGGTTTTGGGTAACAGAGAACTTCTGCTTCAAATTTAGGTGGCTGCACTAATTCTTTACTGGGGAAATATTCTTTCCACTTCATCATGTAAAAGGAAGTGAACCATGATGAACATGAAGAAAGGATTAATCTGCAAAAGAAGTTGCATAATTTATCAAAGACTTGACCAGTTGAAAAGCACACACTGCAGGAATTCTGAAACTAATAACTACCTCTCATTTCTCTGGTACAATTCAGTGTTCTCCTGGAACACAAAGCTGCAACAATAAAAAAAAATTAAATGATCATTTGCAGCAAATTTTCAGGTTTGCCATCAAACAAACCAAAAAACACCCGTCTAAATTGAAGTGCATCACATTTAAGCTTTTGTTGGATGGTTCACTTTGCTTACAGTTTTAACATGATCCTTATATTGCCAATGTATTCAATTTAAATCACTTCTGCTGACAGGAGGAGGAAAAATTGTGCTATGAGGAAACAAATATTCTTGTTTTCTCTGTATTTTCCGTAGTTCTCTCCATGTAAAAACAGATATGTTGCACGGGCATATCATACCTGTACTCGTTGCTAAAACCATAACCAAAGATAATATCAGGGAATTGCTCCATCATCAAAGAAGCAGAAGCGTTCATCAAACTTAAAGCGGTCTCATCATTTGGCTTGTCAAATGAATGGATCAGCGAGAATCTAGGCAAAAAAAAAAGAGAATTCTCCTTGTTAGTAAGACAACATAAGTATCTAAATGTATTGCCGCATGTATTTAAATCTGAAAGTAGGGTCCTCACTTGTCGAATTGGCAGGCGCTGATACGAACAACGATCCAATTACAACATGGAAGCCTGCGGATGTCGTCGAACTTCTTCACATACTCATATCTATATTTTCCTTTTTCCCCGACACACAATTAGACTGATGATGTATATATCCAAAGTTGACAGGAGCTTTAGGTAAGCTTCCAGTCCAGCTAAAACAAAAGTTGACAGGAGCTGGACTGGAAGCATACTTATGAATGATTCAACTAACCTTCTTGAAGAATGTATTGATGTTTTCCCCAAAACTCAGGTCCTATGATATCTAAATTTGACACTGTAATTGCCAGCCGGATTCTTTTTATTGGATTCCCGTAGTCATCTGTTTTCACCTTTGTTTCTACCTACAGAAACATGTAGAACCCTAACATTAGTCAACAATCAGACCCACAAAAGACATGCAGTATACGGTCTGCACACTTGATTTGTCATCATAACCTTTGATCAATATCAGCCAAGGAAATGGCATTAAATGGCAACTAAGGTGCTTCAATTATCCATACAAACTAAAGTACAGCAAGAATGTTTATATGCAAAATAAAACCAGAAGAGAAATCAGAAATGCAAGCTCCGGCACAAAATATGATTAGAAGCTATCATGGTCATTTGTATGTATAATGCAAATAATGTTTTGTGTGATGTAAATACTTCACTGAGAATGAGTACGAACATCAATACTAATGAATTTTTGAATGGTTGACAGTGTTACCTTATCTCGATAAACACTTGATCCTTTCCGGAACATAGCCGGTTCATCCTCATAGTTGACTTGGAACTGTTGAGAAAGCAACTCATTCTTGTCCTCAGAAAATGTTCCCTACAAGAAAATAGATGGTTAAAGAGACGATGTATACAAATGCTACAAAAAGACACCTCTAACCGTAGATAATTTAGATGACCTTCAATGTCTGTTGTGCCTCTTTTTCAGTTTTTCCAGACTTCACCAACATCCAGAAGCATGTATTATAATGATTATTTATATGACCTGAAAGGCACACACAAAAGTAAATATGTTAATCTTCACCCATTAATTAAAACTAGATAACACCCCGCGTGTTACTGCGGAAATTTATAGAATGAAATTAGAATATATGAGAGTAATACCACACCACATCTTTGCCATATGAACGGTAGCAAACCTAGAGGTAAACAGAGGGTGGATGAATGTTATACTGCCTTGTGGCATTCAAGTTCAATTATTTGTTGCTGAAAAAAAATAAAAAATAAAAATTGATGACGTGGAGGGCTTGCATGTGGTGGGAAGTGGAAGAAAGGGCAAGGGTTGCTTGATCATGTGGATGGCTTGCATGTGCATTTCAGTGGGATCACTTACTTAAGTAGCGAAGCAACCGGACATAGAAATCTCACTGAAGTGACACATACATACACCATATTCTTATGTTTAGTTAATGTTGTTGAAGCTTCATAGTTTCGACAACTTTTGGTAAAATAACATACATGACATGATTTTATTGTTTTTGAGTGGAAACTGGAAACAAAATTTTATTGTAGAGAACATCAACACACATAATTACACAATATAAGAATATGATTATTTGTACTAGAAAAATGTTGACTGTAGTTTAAGAAGCTTACAGTCCACTTGCCTCCATGCCAAATAATCATGAATGGTTTTCATATTTGGATAGCATACAACTCGCCCATCAAAATAGGGAGGCTCCCTCAAATCTTTATTAGGAAAGAAATCTTTCCACTTCATCCCGTACACAGATGTGAAGTAAGAAACACATATAGACAGAATTTTGCTGCACGTATTGGTAGAGAGTCAATAACATGATGAGATTTTATAATAGAATAGTTCAAACCGTTCTGGGCATGGCAGTATCCTAATAGTGAAGGAATGAACAGATCAAATAAGGTAGGTACCTTTCTCGCCTTTGATAGAATTCTGTTTCCTCTCTGAAAACAAAACTGCAAAGCAAACAGAAAGATAACACACATAGATTATTATCCAAAGAATGAACAGAACTCTTTCAAATAGGAAGAACGGGACCTGCACAATTAAAAAAAGAGTCTGCATTCACAACGGTATTTGCATATAAATTTCATACAATTTTGTAAGTCTAACTTCAAAAAATGTTATACCTGTACTCATCGCTAACACCATAAGCAAACACTATATCAGGGAACTTCTCGAGCATAGAGGTGGCACAAGCATTCATCAATCTTAAAGCATTCTCATCATTTGGTTTCTCAAAGGCATGTATCTTCGAGAATCTAACAAAAAGAAAACTGAAATTAGTGGACAACTGGAAAAAACAACAAAGATAAATATTTCTAATCTGGAGCAACAGTGACCCCCATATTTGCATAATGTAACCTTATTTGCATGTTTCCCGTATGTTTATCATCACAAAAAAAACTCAAGCAAAAGATATTGGTGTATGAACTAGACCAAGAATTAAGATGACAAGATGGCCGATGCAGTTGCTTAACCACTAGTGACCATACCAGTGTACAGCTAGGAAGTGAGCAAAGTAAAATGAGAGCAACCAGTCAAGGTTTAGAGATTATCCGCTATTATAGAAAGCAGTAATCAGTTAACAGGGTTTGTGGAATAAAATTAAGAAACGTACATATAAACTGGTTTCCTATTGCCCTTTTAGGGGGAAGAGATGAATTATACCGGTGGAAATGGCAGCCATCGATGCGGACAACGATCCAGTTGGAGGCCGGGAGGCGGCGGTCGAACTCGAACTCCCTCTTCACATACTCATACTCGCTGTTTGCCATCACCTGACGCTACAAGAAACGTGTTCTTGGAGTTGCACCTACAGAAAATCATTGTAAAGTGGCGGTATAGATTTTTGAACTTGAGTGAAATCTGCATTGGAATGCCAGTTTTTGTACATTTGCTATCATAAACTAGCTAAGTGCCCTGGTGACATTGTGAAAGTGGGATTGTACTAGTAAAGTTGATATTACTACTGTCAAACACCCACCCTACCGATACATACAGGAAGTTAAGAGTAAACACGGGGACATCGGCGAATTGACGCTAGGAATCAGATTGCCATGCTTTTGCTCTTTCTGTTTGAACGCTGAGCATTGAATTTCCGTTGCTCCGTTATTGGTTATACATTACAGTTGTCGTGCGGACGCATGGAAAAAGAACAGGGCATTGCAACTTGGCATGCAGACGTACCTAACCGTGTCAACCTTGCCGGGGCAGTGGAGGCCGGCGGCCGGCGGCCGGACTAGAGCGCTTCAGAGAGAGAGAGGCGGTTGGGGCAGGAACTCTATAGCTGCTGCGGGAGGGCGGGGAACGCTGGCAACCGCCGGAGAGGAGCCGCGACGGGCGAGGCGCGCGCCTTCACGCTGGCAGCCGAAGAAAGCGGGGAGGCCGGCGGCGGTGGTCGGCGATGTCGGGAGGACCTACTATCTGAACTTGCAGCAGTCTTTTTTATCTGAAATCTCAGAAACAGAGGAGGACCTACTCATCAGGCCGCAGTCTGGCTGGGCCGTGGGCTGGGCCTCCGTTGCTAGTAGTGGTGGTTGCAGCTTCGCAGACAAAGCGGAGAGAGAGGGAGCAGCCACGGACGGCACCTCAGTTCGGCGCCCAGTCAGGTTAAGGTTTGGGAGGGCGGCAACGCAGACCCATCTCCCCAAAATCCATCCCGCGGGAGACACGAGCGTGCGAGGGAGAGAGGCCGCTGCTCGTCCTGGTCCCGGTGGGATGAAGATTGACGATCCCCTCGACTTCGAGGGGGATAACGACCCCCTCCTCACCGTCCGCCGCCCCGCCAAGAGGTACCCCCGCGCCGCCGTCCCTTTCCTCCCCCATTCGAATCCATTCCAGTCTTGTTTTCGATTTCGGCGGTAGGTTTCGGCAGGGACGCGTGGATGCCGTGGTTCGATTAGATTAGATTTCGTATGAACATGGCGCACTTGCTGAGGTTTTCAGCAGTAGCGGCGTGGATTATCTAGTTGCCGCGGGCGTTTCCTTGTACCGGTGATTCTAGGGTTTAACACTTTTATTAGAGGCTGATGCTATCAAATGAAAATTTCGATGATTGAGTATGTTGTTATCGATTGACCCATCGGTCGCGGTGTTAGAAGGATGGCACCAGTAGCAGTAGCATAGAGGCAGCAGCCCGGATCATCGAAGCAACTAGTAGCGGTAGGAAAATCTCTAGCCACAGAAAAGGAAATGATGGACTTAGCTTGAGAAAATGAAAATCAGATGTCTTGTGAACAAATAAATCTGTATCGGATGATCGACCGGTCACGCCGCTTTTTAGTAGCACTCGCATTAGAGGCAGCAACCTGTAAGTTCAAAGGAAAATCTCTAGACACAGGAAAGAAAGGATGAACTAATAAGCTTGATAAAAGGCAAATTGGATGTATTGTGAACAAATACAGGGCCCAACTATTTTGTAGTGTGCACGACGGAGCAGAAGCTTGTTTAATGTGTCTTTATCTGGGAGAATGCTTGGTGAAATTTTACCACCGGTGTCATTTGGCCCCGTGGCGTGCAATTCGGGTTTGACCTATCAATGATACGGCCATTCTAGCGATTTAGCAATCATTGATCAAAGTCAGTGTCCATTGCAGGAAGAAGGTTATTGGGCTGGATGATCTCGTAGAAGATTACTTTAATTCCGGTAAGGATGAGCTCAAAGCTTCTGCTGCTAAGTCTAAGGGTCGCCCCAAAGGAGACAATTCAGACGATGAAGATAGGCAGGTCAGGAAGAAGGAGATTGACTTCTGCAAATTTGTGGAGGAGTGTGAGGAAAAGGTAATTGTCAAACAAACCATATGTCCTTACAGATTGCACCTGTTTTTTTTAATATATATCTTACTTTACTTGAAGGCGAAAGCGATGGATCCTGGAGAGGATGTACCCCAATGGGGCCAGCAAGTTTTCGGCTGTCAGGTTAAATGGCCATAAATTTGTTCAGTTTATCTTCAATGCTAGGTTCAGTTTTTTATTTTTCTAGTTTCTACTAGTAAAGTATCTTTATTAACTGTACTTGCAGAAATCACCCTCGGTTCTTAATAGCACGGGAGTTGAAAATTGCCAACTTTTGCAATCATTCTGTGGGGATGAGCAGTTAGGTTTTGATCTAGAGATTGAACGAGGTTAGTTTTGTTATGTGCGTGTAATTCTCTTGTTTGACTAAAAATGGACACTATTGCTTTGTTTGTGTTTGGTTTAACCCTTCTGTTTCTCATTGTGCCACCATGACTGGTTATTTTTTTGTATCTAGTTATTATGTTTGCTTTCAGGTTTTGGTTTTTTCTCTTGCAGATAATGTAAGCAACTTCTTAATGTTATTTATGCAGGAGAGGGCTTTTTCGAAGGCATGCTGATCAATGGATGGCTTTTGAAGTTGGTACTCCTATATGGTTCTGTTGAAGACTCTATAGCATCATGGGTGCTGACCAAGTGTAAGGATCTATGCTTAGCTCAGTTCAAAATTGTTCTTTTAGATTGCCTTTTATGCTTACCACCATTAGCCACCAGTACTGTACTCATCCAATAAGAAGTTGCAAGATTCTGCATCTGAATTTTGGGGTAGTCTCCTTTCCCTAAATGAGGTAACTGCATAATCAGTTTTCTTTTGTGTTTTTGTGTTCTGCCTTTGGCCTCTGTACATAACTTAAGGTTGATTGCAGGATGATAAACCATTTGTAAACCTTGGATACTTTCCAAGCTACTCTATTCTTATGGGTGCTATACTCAACTATGGATACCTACATGATGCTCCTTCCACTAAAACTTGCACCTCTGAAATTGCGGTTGCAGGTTGGTTCCATACATAATTCTTCCTTTCTTAATCAGTTATCACCTATGCACAACACATTTGATTTTGAGTCTTTAATTTCATACTTGTGATGGTGAACATTCTGGAAATTCCATCTCCATTTCTTAACTATTTTTTCATTCATGACCAGACACTTCAGATGGTGGTCCACCTCAAAACATCACTGCATGGTTAAGAGTTGTATCTGCTTGCTGCAAAATTAGGTAACTGGATTGTCTGATACACAGAGTATAGCTGTTTTTTGCTTGTGATTCACTTACAAAATCTAAGATGCAACTGCCTATGTAAAGCTATTCACTGTAATGTTCCATTTGCCTACGAAATTCAAGATTTTCACGGCATAGTTTTGCAACAGAATGTCTAGGATAATGTATCTATATTTTTTTGCCTGTCTTGTATTTTTTTTCCTGTTAAGCTTCATGCACTAGCCAACGCAACCAAAAGTCCGAACTAATGGAAAGGGCTAGACAATCCACATATACACTTCAACACCCCCTCTCACGTGTGCGTGGAAAGTCAACACGTGGGTGGACTCAGAGGTATGGCTCAAGAGGCCTATACGTGGACACAAAGGGGGGCAGCGGCAATTTTTAGATAAATTGTGGAAGCCAGGACTTGAACTCAAGACCTTAGCTCCAATACCATGTTAAGCTTCATGCACTAGCCAACGCAACCAAAGTTCGAACTAATGGAAAGGGCTAGACAATCCACATATACATGTCAACACCCCCTCTGACGTGTGCGTGGAAAGTCAACACGTGGGTGGACTCAGGTATGGCTCAAGAGGCCTATACGTGGACACAAAGGTGGGCAGCAACAATTTTTAGTAAATTGTGGAAGCCAGGACTTGAACTCAAGACCTTAGCTCCGATACCATGTTAAGCTTCATGCACTAGCCAACGCAACCAAAAGTCCGAACAAATGGAAAGGTCTAGACAATCCACATATCACTTCAACACTTCCAGTCCCCAGTATGGTGAAAATCTCTGCCTTGAGGGGAATTTATCAATTGTCACTACTGTAGTCATGATAACATGTAGGTGTACTGTTCCATAATGTATAACAATGATTTATTTCTTCTGAACTGTCGTTTGTTATTGTTCATTTAATCCTTGGAGAATATTGAAACACTGTGATGTTAGCAAATATTTGAAATAGCTATATCATCCATTTATGTTTTAATGGTCTATTTATTTATTGTACAGAAAAATGCATGCCGTCTTCTCACCTTCGGAAGCGGAAGATGTCCTTGTTATTGTTATTTCACTCTTTTTGGACCGTCGACTTGAAGGGCTGCTGCTTATTTTGGGAGATTGCCTAAATTCACTCATCTCATACTTCAATACGAGTGAATGGGAAAGTAGCTGTCTGATTGTTGCTGAGTCAATTTCTAAGAGGTAAAAGATTCAGTGATGCCTATTATAAATTTGTAGCCAATAATACTGTTTTGACCATATATCCATGTCCAATCAGAGAAATGTTGGAGTACTTAAACTGGGTCCTGAATAAATAAGTTTCACACTCACTAACAATGACTGCTTCTTGACAAGTACTCCCTCTGTAAACTAATATAAGAGCGTTTGGATCACTAAACTAGTAATCTAAATGCTCTTATATTAGTTTACGGAGGGAGTACTGTATATCATCAATGAATCACGTTTGCTCAATTTGTGCTAATTTCTTGCATCCATGCATGTAAAGGCAGTTAAGTTGCCTGTACATTATCAGCTCATGGTATTTATTGTGTTAAAGAAGCTTCCTCGAGTCGGTCCCATGGTTTTTCCACTTAGGGCGTTTGCCTCTCTGAAGTCAGTTTCATAACATTGTAGGGTCAAGATGGATCTTAATTGTTTAAGGCTTGTTGACTGCATTACCGGAACCAACGACCGTAGCAAATTCCTAAGGAGCCAGCTGGCCCTTCAGTTGCTCAAAAATAGCTTCGGCCTTAAAGTAAGCATGGTGATCATGTGTTCTCTGTATGAATCGCCTTGTGGCTAGTGGCGCTGACCTGCATATCCTGCATATTTAGGTAGCGAATGTTGAAAGGATCCTGAAGTCGGTCACATCGATAAATGTGAAGGAGAAAGAATGCAATTTCTTCATGCTGTACGTGCACATAGTTTTGATGGACAACCTGCTCTTCTCGAGCGACGCGTTCAGAAACAAGACAGCGATAATCGACGCTTGGCGCATTTTTTTACGGAACTGCTCGACCCATATAGGATGCACGGACTGGAGGTTCTACGCTTCGAAGGTGCCAAAGCCTGCCTTTTTGCTTTGTTTGAGCTGATGCATCCTTTTCTTTTTCCTATATATTGCTCATGAGCATATTGTTTGTTCGGTGCAGGTCCGAAACAAGGCGTCGTATCTCCTGCAAGGTGCAATGCTGAAAAGGCCTGCTGGCAGTGGTAACATTCCTGCCAAGTGATTTGAACCAACCTACTGAAATGCCTGCTGCTGGAGAGCACGGAACCTACGCCCTGATTTACTAGCACAAGTAGTATGTTTAGGGTGAATTTTAGGCTCATTTTTGGGTACCTGATGGTGGCTGACAGTATTCTCAGCCCATGTATAGCGTAGTCCCCAGCAGTCTCAAGTCTCAACGCCGAGAATGCCATTTGATGAACTTTTGGAGCATGGACTTCTCTTAAATATATTTGCTAGTCATATTTGTACCTTCTAACCAGGCTAGTTTTGATACTGTGGAGACGTCGCTGTCGGCTTGCACCTCTCATCGTTTTAGTGGGAAAAAAATGGGAATCAAGTGACTCATCTGATACCCCCGTGCATTCTATTCTACTACTACCATGGATGCTCATCGCCTCATCGGGCACAACGGTGGCAGAAGAAAAATGAAGGCAGCGAGCCGGCCGCCGCGATCGTCGCCGGGCGGGAGTTGCTCCATCAGGATCAGCTGACACCTGATGAACTCAGCTGCATATGCCGGTTGGATCTGGCACGCTACTTACGCCGAACTGACGAGATTCCGAACATTGTTTTTGGCCCCGCCTGCTGGTGCACATGGGATCCGGTGGGCGGGGCGGGCAGCCAGGTGTGCGTCGCCATGCCCTCCTGCTGCTCGCTCGCTACGCGCTGCATTATTGACTCGCCATGCCCACTAGCAGACCTTGTTACGTGAACGTAGACGTATCAGCCAAAACTTATCCTGCGTTGCGTGTAGTCAGTTTGTACCAGCGGCATTTTCTTCGCTTCCAAATTGTCTGCTACTACCTCTACGTGCCAGGAGCCCGGACGGAACCCCAGCTAAGAAAAGAAAGAGAGATTTGGACTCCATTTCGGTCACCTGCGACAAAATAACCCCAGCTGGCACCTTGCCCCGCCTCCAACGTGGATGGAAATTCGGTAGTGAGAGTGACTAGAAATTTTATCGACCGTCCATTCTCTCATCTGGGTCCTTGAGGCCTAGGATCTCTTTGGTTCCGAGGTACCGCTTCTCAGTTTCCGTGGGAAACACGGAGAGAATTAACGCTAAATCAAAGAAAGAGCAGCAATGCCTGGATCAAAAGGGTTCGATGATTTCCACATGATTTTATTTCAGAAATCAACCAGGGGAGAGCACTGAACTGAACAGCTACCTATGTATGTTTATCCATGTCGGATCTTCGGCGGAGGAGGAAGTAACAAAAATCGGAGTGTCATATCATCATCGGGCGTAGTAGCGTGGCTTCTTTTCAAATCTTGATCATCATCTCTGCGGTGTGTAGAAGCGTAGGTGTGGCCTGTGCCATGGAGGCACACACGGCGGCGGCGGCGGCCATTTAACACTCTTGTCGGACGTTGCACGCGACGGCCTGCGCCCACATGCGAATCTGGTCCTTCATCTCCGCCGCGGACCTCGCGTCCGCCTGCTGCAGCCTTATCGCCGCCGCCGCCGTCGGGGGCGCAGACCGCGCCCCGTGCTGCCACGCCTCCGACAGGTACGGCCGCCGCACGACCCCGTCGCCGACGTCATTGCCCGCGGCGTTGCTATTGCTGGTGCCGATGACGATGCCGTTGGCGTTCGCGGTCGAGTCGTCGTTGTCGCTGGTGCTGCCGGACCCGGAGACGGAGCCGGAGCTCTTGTGGGGCTTGTTGGTCTTGTCGTCGCGGAGGCCCGGGAGGACGTCCGCCAGGCTCTCCCTCAGCTCCTCCTGGTCGAACACGAAGCCCAGGTCCTTGAACCCCTGCACCTCGATCGACTCCAGCGCGCTCGAGCTCTTCCACATCTTGTCCTGCAGGCTGCTCTTGTTCCGGACGAGGGCCGGCTGCTGGTTCACGCTGAACGATCGGAGGTCGCGCCGCGGCGGGCCACGCTCCGCTCTGCCGCCGCCGCCTGTCGTCCTCGGCGTCCGGTCAGGCTGCAGTGAAAGAAAACAGCACGTCAGTTCGTCAGACACGTCGTAGCTGAGCTCCATAGCTCAGAGCATTCGATCGACCATCGAGTCCACGATCGGTTGCTGATATGGCGATGAGGGACGCCTATGAGGCATTGGAGTTCGTATCGTACGTACCTTGGTGGGCGTGTGCGAGCGGTAGTGCCTCTCCAGCGTGCTGTGGGAGTGCCTGAGCCTGGGCATTCTCGGCGTTGACTCGGTGACCCCGGCGGGTCGGCGGCCGTTGCCGTCACCCATGGTTGCGGACGACGTGACCGGCATGGACGGCGCCCGGTTGAGCGCCGACGAGCCGCGGCCTTCCTCGGCGATCCTGGTGCGCAGGACGCCCTCGTAAATCTTGCTCCAGTTCATGTCGTCGTCCTCCACCTCGGCCTCCTGCTGATCGCCGCCGCCAGCGTCCTCCTCCACTATCAGCTCGTTGTCCTTGGGCGACGAGGGGTCCATCCCGATGCGGGGCGCCGGGAGCGACGGCGTACGGAGAAGCCTCCGGGACCCGGACGCGCTCGCCTTGGCCGTCCGCCCGGACGCGCCCGCACCGGCCGAGGACGTGGATGGCGACTTGGGCAGCAGCGGCGGCCTGGTCCTCCCCTTGGCGGCGTCGTCCCTGCCGCCGCCGCCGAGGGAGTTGCTGAAGAACCAGTAGTCGTCGAGCAGGTCGAGCGCCGGGGCTCGCTCCGCCGGCTCGTCCGCCTTCTTCTTGCCCTGCCGGACGACGTCCGCGTCCCGCGGCGCTGACAAGAAGGAGCTCATGCCTGCCTGCGTGGCGCGGAACAAGAGATGAGATGGGGAGGAGGAAGATGCGCGCTCGCTAGGTGGCCGCTGGCTTTTTGGATTGGCCTGAGCCGTCGGCCTGGTGGGTGTGGCCTGCGGTGGCGTGGCGCGAGAGGGAGGGAGAGCGAGAGCGAGCGATTGTCTTGTCTCGTACGAGAGGGAAGAGCCGGGGGATGGACGGATGGGCGCCGCCACTTTGTTGTTTTCCGGTGTCGGGCTTGGGGTTTTGTTGCGGTGGCCCGGCCCGGCGCGGGGTCGAGGGGCCCGCGCGCGGCGGACGGGAGGCGGAATTCTTTGCCCCGCCAGCCAGTTGGGGGGCCCCGGGCGACACGTCGGTCTGATGATTGCGTTATGCTCGCACCGCACATGACTGATTGGGGTTGGGGGGAGTCATAATTGTGATTGCTATCGTTGTGGCTCTCTCTCTGTCTCTATCTTGCGCGCAGTCAGATCCGCTGTGATTAGGGGCCGGCAATTGTTACTCTAATGTTATAGCCTCTCCAACAGCCGCGCTAAAAATCAGGATACCGCGTCGGGTGAGCCAGGTTTTGTGCTTGGCGGTGCGCTGGCTCCAGCGGCCGCCGCAAAATAAAGCGCGCCCGAGTCGCTCCAGCAATATTTTGTACATAGTTCAAGTCTTCTCCTACAATACATAGTCTCATAGTACATAGTTCTACGATAGAACCGCGTACATATAGTTCTAGTCTTCTCCTACAATACATACTCTCACATAGAACTACTACTCGTCATTCTCTGACTCGGACTCTGTCTCGATGATGTCCTCCTCAGACGTTTGAGCATAGGCGTCAAGGAACCGATCGTCGCGGGAGTCCCAGGACGACACATCTCCTAGCGCCATGTTGTATTTAGCGACCGCCTTCCACGTTCGCTTGTCCTCGCGATAGGCGGCTCGCTCCTTCCTCTTCTCCTTCCTCTCCGCCCTCCTCTCGGCGAAGAACTGCTCCTCGTTGATGATATCTTGCGGGAAGCGTTGCCTCCACAGCGCCATGGCTTCCTCGTCCATCTCGGCCAGGCTGAGACGGCGCTCCCGCCTCTGGTTTTTGCGCCGATCCTCGTCGGTGATAAGCCGCGGGAAAGGAGCCAACTCTTGTGCCCGCTCTGGCGTCGCCACGTCGGTGAAGTTCATGTCCCAACGGGACCGCCGGAGGCGCCACGCCGCAGCGTCGTACGCGCGGGCGCCGTCCTGGGCGGTGTCGAAGGTTCCGAGGCCGAGGCGCACGCCGCCGCCCAACCGGATCGAGGCGGAGTAGGTGCCGGACGGACGCACGCGGACGCCGCAGTAGCCCGAACCTCCCCGGTGGCGAGGCGGCATGGTGGCGCGGTGGTGTCGTGTCGGCGGCGAGGAAAGAAAGCGCTAGAGCGAGCGAGAGAGAGCGGCAGAGGCGCTGCAATTTATAGGTACGCCAAATCTAGCGCGCGAGCTGCCGTCTTTTCCCGCGCGCTCGTAAACGATTCCCGCGCGGTAGTTCCCGCCACCGCTGGAGCGCGCGAAAACGTCCCGCGCGCTAAAAGCCCAGTTTACCGCGCGCGCCTTTTGGCGCGCCTGTTGGAGATGCTCTTACTTAACCGGGAAGAACCGGCTGACGTGGTAGCAGGCGCTCGGGCTCATACGTAACCAACGTAAGCCTACGTATTCTTGAAGGATACATACAGGGAGTAGAGAAATGATCGTGGAAAATTTCGCGGTTGACTTTGACCACGGAAAGCTGAGAAGTTTCAACACGAATGGAAAACATTGGTGAAATAAAACATTGAAAGTTAACATCAGACGACATTGTTAAAATCGGTTGAAAACGCGTAAACACATCATAGAGACAGTTCGTATTTATCTTTTTTTTTTAAAAAAAAACTTTCAATCTATTCATTTTCAATCATGATAGTACAACGAACACTAGAAATAATGAAAATTACATCCAGATTCGTAGACCATCTAGCGACGACTACAAGTACTGAAGCGAGCCGAAGGCGCGCCACTGTCATCGCCCCTCCCTCGCCGGAGCCGGGCAAACCTTGTTGTAGTAGACAGTCAGGAAGTCGTCGTGTTAAGGCCCCGTAGAACCAACGCACCAGAACAGCAACCGCCGCGGATGAAGAGTGTAGATCAAAAGGATCCAACCTGAAAACACACGAACGAAGACGAACGACGAACAGATCCGAGCAAATCCACCAAAGACAGATCCGCCGGAGACACAACTCCACACGCCCACCGATGATGCAAGGTGACCCCTACTCTTATATTTGGGATATGAAAGGAACTCACATACATCTGCCCTTACAACCCAATAGCAATAGGTATATGGCGATTGTATCAAGTGCAAATCCCCTTCTTGACAGTAACACTCAACCTCCCTCCATGGGGCATTCTGCTCAATTTCAAATGTGAAACTGTTGCTCGTTGATTGCTCTTTCAATTCTTTAACATAATTGCTCGTTGCTTGTTGGCAAAGAAAAACGCTGCATACAACCCAAATCACAGTCATGCACGAATGTCGCCGTTGCACTGCATGTTGCATGACCTGACATGCTCGCATCATTCTTCTTAGTTTCTGTTCAAAGAGGAGAACCAACCGATTTCATTCATTTAAATTGTTTTTTGTTGCTGTTTTTCATTTTGTACCTTTTCTTTCTACCGGTTTTCATTAACTATTTTTGTGCCCATAATTTCGAGGTGTGCTACAGAAAATAAATCAAGCCGGTTTAAATAGTTCTTAATAAAAAAGTCAAATATGCAATGCATCAAGGAATTAAACTTCTTAGTTGTAAAAAGATGAAGTAACTTTTTGTGTTTGCGCCTCCCATTGTGTCATGCCGTGTTACTTTTTGTGACCCTAGGGCTATGTTTATGCCCTAGTAGTGAAACCTCCAGATTCACAATGTTTTTATAAAGCATTTTGCAAATGCCGTAATTTTGCTATAGTTGAGGCCTAGTAGTGAAATCTTAGTATATTTTCATGCCATGTTACTTTTTGTCACCCTAGGAATATTTATGTTGTATATGTTGCTCAGTACTATGCTATATATGTATTGTATCGGGGTGGGCAAAAATGTATGTCTGTCAAAGTGTTTTCAAAAACTCTTCTTATCTGGCTAGAGTGGTAGGATGGGAGCATTTGCAGTAGATGTAGAACCGTAACGGATGCATGCTCAGAATATGGTGAAGAACGCCGCTAGATTCAACGGGATCAGTCGTGTTTCAGTGGAACCCATTGGCTTAGCGTGTAACCACATGCTATATGGACTCTGACTTGATCTATAGCAAGTGTCCGTAAACCCTTATATGGTTTGGTTACTATGGAGTTCCTGTGGGGTGCTAACGTAGTCTTCCTGGTGAGTTGATCACCATGCATACCTATGGGGCTATGATGGCGGATTGAATTTGGGACACTATGAGATAGCAATTTTCCATGTATTCCTATATGGCTATGGTGAAAGTCGTGCATTCTTGCCATGTTCCTATATGGCTCTTGTGGAAGAAGTGTCTGATCCATAATTAGGCTATGTCTGATTCATAATTGGGCTAAGTGAACATTCATAGCCCTATATAGTTTTACAAATTACTTTGAAAGTAGGTTTTGAGTGTGTCTAGGACCTACCCCTTATGTATGTATTGCATTTTTGTCCCAACACATCCTGCTACGTGTCATGTGCATATTATAACGTGTCGGAAGATGAACAAAGCTAGGGATGCAAGTTTCCACAAAACTCTAATGGATTCACCCGCTGATACGCTCCTCCGCTTGCTTTTGATGCTATGTAAAGATTTGCTTACAGGCATGGCTGTAATAAGCACTAGGAACTCACTACGTTTCGTTATTACATGATCCATGGTATCATTTTATCAGTGTTACATCTAGGGATCGTTGTGCACTATCTATGTATCCTCGGACTAGTACATTATACGTAGAGACTTTGGATCCTTGGGTCTCATGTTACAAATCCTATGGCTTTCATGTTAAGAGCACTAAGATAATGGGTTGGGAGGTGTTAGGAAGGATTCAACTCCGAGATGATATGTGGCAGGAGATAGATCAATCAAATTCCCGAGTGATGGATTCCGACCGTGCATCTATTCTCGATCAACAAAAGAAAACTAAGTGTGTACAATTAGTTGGATGAGATTAAAAAATATGTTTCAAGAAATATTGTTGTTTACTATTGAGAAAAATTGATAGATACAAGTTTTTTTGGAACACGTGAATTAGAAAACACGGAAGAAAATCAAAAATTCAACACAACACACGTTTTCAACATGGTTTGTTGCATTGCCATGTCCTGTGTTGTTGCCGTCCTCCCGATTGTGATGTCGAGATGGATGGGTGAAAATAATCAAACTGGTCGCACACTAAAAATCTCCCGACTCGGTCTTTTGGATTTAAAATACAAAAATTAAATTAAATCAAAGTGATGCCTAATCACACATGGATTGAAACACACATAGATAAATTGTAGAGATAGTTTGGTAGCAACACACATGCTGAGTCTGTCTAGGCATTATTCACATGTATAGATGTGATGGGAAATAAATTTAGAGGCATTAGTAACCTCATTTGCGTGATACAAAGAGATGCTCCTAGCTCTAGAAACCACCAAACAGTTCCCCAACCTAAATATGTTGGGTGATGTATTAAGTGCAAATCCCCTTCTTGACACTAACACGCAACCTCCACCAGGGGCCATCCGTCCAATTTAAGGCGAAACTGTTGCTCGTTGCTTGTTACGAAGACAATTAACGAAATTAACACTGCATATATATAGCGAATGTCACAGTCGCGGACGCTGCACGCATGTCGCCGCTATCCTCTTCCACGTTGCATGCATGGACGGCCTACCTTGCCTGCCCCTTCTAATCCATCGTCCGTCCCGAATCGCGTCGGGTCTTCCTCATCGCTGTCGCTCTCGGTCGAGAACGACTGGCCAGTTACTCGAGTAATTTAAGAATCAGCACAGTAACAATAGGCTGGAGGACTGGATGCCGCCTGTTGATCGGATCATGTATGATGATACGCACACGTGTCGCCGAGATCGGGTGATCCTCGCATGGAGCACGCTGTGTGATGAGCCAGCGCGCAGCGTACGTACGTGAATCAAGTGGCCAACTCTAATGCGCGATTGTGTTGTGTGTGTACGTTCGTCTGGATTGGAAAAGGCCCTGCTGATGCTGGGCGTAACCATATCTGCTGGACCAATGATAGGCCACAGTTGTGTATTGATATACTAGTACTAGCACTGACTGGAGGCAGTTCAGTTCAGTTGATTAATTAATCTGGACGCAAATGATGGCAGGCAGTCTTGGCTGGGTGGCGTCGAGCCAGCCGATGCATGTTGTGTTGGTCATGTGTGTACTCTCGCGATTATTATATGATTGCGATTATTATATGATTTTGTTTTGTTAATTTGTGGGTGCGACGGAACGGATCGGCTCGTCGGTCAGCTCAACTTCCGGGAGTTTGATGCGGGGGTTGGCATGTGGAGGGAGGGAAGGGGGCGTTGGCTGCCCATGTGCCGCGGTTGCGTGGGGCGCGCGGAAAATGGGGGAATGACATGGGGCTCATTCATTGGCTATTTACTCCTGGTCATTGCCTCGCTGCCGGCCGGTGTGTTGTGGCGTGGAAGACCGTCTCAAACCGACTTCGGCTCTCCCGTGGTTGCCCTGCCCCGCACACAGGAATATTTTTGGATAGGGTCCTAGTAACTCAGCCCACAGAAAAAAAAAAGAGTCGTAGTAACTCGTAAGATGATCCGGCGGCGGTGCCTCCGGTGCTCGTGGCGGCAAAATTTCGTGTTTTGACCTTTTGGCAAACAAAATCAAGATCTGATCCTGGTTTAATTTTTTTTTCAGGATTTGACTTTTTTCCTACCGCCAGGGGCTCTGGCGGTAGGGTTAGACAGCCTACCGCCAGGGTACTTATCCACGTCAGCACGCGGAAACGGCCGCCGTCCCCCTCCGTCACACCCTACCGCCAGAGCATCTGGCGGTAGCCTGTCTAACCCTACCGCCAGATCCCCTGGCGGTAGGGTCCGGGCAGTTATTTCCCCCGAAACCCCCGCGCCTCTGCCCATCTCCCCACCCCTCCCCCTCCCCCCCGTCGGCAGTTCTTCTTTTTCTCCCCCAAGTCGCCCCTCTCTCCCTCTCTCATCTCCTCCACTCCCCCCTCGGATCTTCACCGTTTGTTGATCGTTTTTGCGGATCGAGATGGCCCCGAAGAGAGAAACGTAAGCTCCTCCAATCCCTCCAATTAGTTTTTGCAAACTTGCTTCCGATTGGACGCATTATTTGCTTGAAATCCCTCATATTTTTGAACTTAGATTGGATTTTTTTTCACCTAAGATTGAT
Organism: Triticum aestivum; assembly: GCF_018294505.1. Taxonomy (NCBI): domain Eukaryota; kingdom Viridiplantae; phylum Streptophyta; class Magnoliopsida; order Poales; family Poaceae; genus Triticum; species Triticum aestivum. The sequence continues at coordinate 148,469,082 of NC_057802.1, forward strand.
TGTAGTTGTAGTTCTTAGTTCTTTAGTAACTAGTGGTATTGGATATGAACTCTAATCAATAGTTCATATGTTAGTGTGAAGATGAACCCTAGTTCATAATTTTTTTTGTTAAAAAAATTATGATGTAATGTTGATATGAGGATGAACCCTAGTTTGATGATGCATGTTGATATGATGATATGATCTAGTGTGAAGATGAACCCTAGTTTGATGATGCATGTTGATATGATGATATGAACATGTTGTTTGGAAAAAATTATTTAAAAATATGATGATATAATGTATGTTGGAGGATTTTTTTTGATATGATGCATGTTGATATGATTTGATCCATCATGTGTAGTAGATGTTGTTGGAGGAATATGCTTAAAATTTTATTTTGATATGATGCATGTTGATATGATTTGAGTTCATTTTTTGTTTATGTATGCTTTATGCTTATGGTGCTTTTGTTTATGAAATTTTATTAAGGCGGCCACCTCTTGCGGACAACATCGGCCAACGGTACTCCATGCTGGACTGGGCATCGACAAGGGTCATTGTGCCCGGTTCATAGAGAACGGACAGGTAAGTGATATGAATGAAATTTTGATCAAAGTTTTCAGATTGATGAAAATAATTTCCTAACTTTTGGCGTTCACTTTTTGACAGAGGCTCCAGCCACTGCGCATGAGGGGTCACGGGGTTCATGGGCATATGGACTACGACGATCGCTACGCGCCGTTCTTCAAGAAAGCCCGTCTGTTGGGTTTCGTGTTGCAGTTCAAGCGTCAGCCGCCGACACTTGTCCACGCAGCTCTCACAGCTCTGATTGACCGGTGGCGACCGGAGACCCATTCTTTCCATCTGCCATGCGGGGAGATGACGGTTGAAGGAAATATGCCCTAGAGGCAATAATAAAGTTATTATTTATTTCCATATTTCATGATAAATGTTTATTATTCATGCTAGAATTGTATTAACCGGAAACATAATACATGTGTGAATACATAGACAAAACAAAGTGTCACTAGTATGCCTCTACTTGACTAGCTCGTTGATCAAAAATGGTTAAGTTTCCTAGCCATAGACATGAGTTGTCATTTGATAAACGGGATCACATCATTAGGAGAATGATGTGATTGACTTGACTCATTCCGTTAGCTTAGCACTTGATCGTTTAGTATGTTGCTATTGCTTTCTTCATGACTTATACATGTTCCTATGACTATGAGAATATGCAACTCCCGTTTACCGGAGGAACACTTTGTGTGCTACCAAACGTCACAACGTAAATGAGTGATTATAAAGGTGCTCTACAGGTGTCTCCGAAGGTACTTGTTGAGTTGGCGTATATCAAGATTAGGATTTGTCACTCCGATTGTCGGAGAGGTATCTCTGGGGCCACTCGGTAATACACATCACTATAAGCCTTGCAAGCATTGTAACTAATGAGTTAGTTGCGGAATGATGTATTACGGAACTAGTAAAGAGACTTGCCGGTAACGAGATTGAACTAGGTATTGAGATACTGACGATCGTATCTCGGGCAAGTAACATACCGATGACAAAGGGAACAACGTATGTTGTTATGCGGTTTGATCGATAAAGATCTTCGTAAAATATGTGGGAGCCAATATGAGCATCCAGGTTCCACTATTGGTTATTGACCGGAGATGTGTCTCGGTCATGTCTACATAGTTCTCGAACTCGTAGGGTCCGCACGCTTAAAGTTCGGTGACGATTGATATAATGAGTTTATGTGATTTGATGTACCGAAGGTAGTTCGGAGTCCCGGATGAGATCGGGGACATGACGAGGAGTCTCGAAATGGTCGAGACGTAAAGATCGATATATTGGACGACTATATTCGGACATCGGAAAGGTTCCGAGTGGTTCGGGTATTTTTTGGGGGTACCGGGGAGTTACGGGAATACGAGGAAGAAGTAATGGGCCTCATGGGCCAAGTGGTGGAAGAGAGGAGGCAGGGCGCGCGGCCCCCCTAGCCCAAACCGGATTGGACTAGGGGGGCGGCCCCCCTTTCCTCTTTTTCCTCCCTCTCCTTCCTTCTCCTTCTCCTCCTTCCTTTCCTCCTCCTAGTAGGAGTAGGAAAGGGGAGTCCTACTCCTACTAGGAGGAGGACTCCTCCTCCTGGCGCGCCCTACAGGGGCCGGCCAGCCTCCCACCTTGCTCCTTTATATACGGGGGCGGGGGGGGGGGGGCACCATAGAACGCACAAGTTGATTGTTCCAAGCCGTGTGCGGTGCCCCCCTCCACCATAATCCACCTCGGTCATATCGTAGCGGTGCTTAGGTGAAGCCCTGCGTCGGTAGCAACATCATCACCGTCATCACGCCGTCGTGCTGACGGAACTCTCCCGCGAAGCTCTGCTGGATCGGAGTTCGTGGGACGTCATCGAGCTGAACGTGTGCTGAACTCGGAGGTGCCCTGCGTTCGGTACTTGGATCAGTCGGATCGTGAAGACGTACGACTATATCAACCGCGTTGTCATAACGCTTCCGCTTTCGGTCTACGAGGGTACGTGGACACACTCTCCCCTCTCGTTGCTATGCATCGCCATGATCCTGTGTGTGCGTAGGATTTTTTTTGAAATTACTACGTTCCCCAACAACGGTGACCCTCGAGGACTGGGAGATGATTACTGCCATGCCGATCGAGGGTCATGCACTCACCGGTCGAGTGGAGAGGACCAACTGGCAGCAGAGGGTTACCACCCTCATCGGCGACTGCCCCACTGCCAAGAGTAACCGTACATCCGGCGTGCCGTTGATCTGGCTCTCGGAGCACCGGAAGACATGCTCCCAAGGCGCAGATGAGGCGACTGTGGAGTTGTACATGAGGGCCTATCTGTGGTATATTCTCTCGGAGGTCGTGTTTCCAGACAGCTCCGGGAACTCTGCCAACTGGGCGTATTTGTTCTTCCTAGAGGACTGGGATGCAGGGTATAGTTGGGGGACCGCATCTCTCGCCTACCTATACCGTTCGGTAAGAGAGTGTCTAATTGCCTGCCTACCTATGAAAGTGTGTCCATGACATTTTGTTATATCTGATCCTCATTTGATGTTTTGCAGCTTGACGACGCAACGCAGAGGACGAGAGACAAGTCCAATATGGGTGGCTTTGTCTGGGCCTTCTCCATTTGGATGTGGGAGCGGCTGCCGGTGGGGCGTCCGGAGAAGTTGCGAAGACACCCATGGGAAGACTATAGCGAAGATGGTGACGAGACTCGAAACCCCACCGTAGCTTACGAGTGGGACGTTGCAAACTCTACACGGGCCTAAACAAGACTTCATACAAGACCTACACCAACGAGTTGGACGCTTTGACGCATACGTAGGTATATGAACTCGCTCAACACCTTTCTCTTTGATTCCACTTTTGACCGAGAGTGCAAACTTACCAATGTATATGTAATAGGTAAACTGGTGGCCGTATCGACAAGACCGACAGTGGGACTTTGATCTGAACGTGATGTGCGATGCGGACCATGGTCTCTGGCGGTGCATCGTGCCCATGATCTGTGTGTACGCCATCGAGTGGCACTTGCCACACCACGTGGCTACGCAGTTTGGGATTTATCAGCATACCCCACCGGGCCAGCCCACCGATAGCGGCGGCCACGCGCTCCACCTGTGAGCGCTTTGTTCTCCGTGCCCATGATTTCATTACGCTTATCATGTTTCTTATTGCTTATGATGATCTCATTGCGCTTATGATGATTCTTGTTGCTTATGCCTTGCAGGATGAGCCGGCAGAAGAATCAGTCGATCACAGACTGGGGAAAGGAGCATAAGACTCATGTGACGGAGTGGGACCGATGGAGGTACCGTAAAGACGTGGAGAGGAAAGTGACTGATTGGGATGCTTACCTGGGCCGACACATGAGGTGGTACGATGATGGCCAAAAGCACCGTCTTCGTCTCAGGCCTCGGTGGACGGCGGAAGACATCGCGGAGCTGGAGAGGGATGACCCCGAGGAAGAGGCCTACCAGACCGGCATCAGAGACATGCACAGTGGATTTAGGGAGTTTGCACCCCTCATCAACAGAGTGGTAAGTTTGAACCGATGGTTGTATTTAAATTATTTTATTCGTCATCATGACTGACTTATGTCGTTGCAGTCTGGTGAGCTGAACAGATGCATCTTTGAAGCCTCAGATGCACTAGCTGATCTCCCTGGGAGCGTACAATCTGAGAACAAAGTGAGGGGGACGATGAAGGTACAATTTCAGCCTCCTCGGAATGGATGCATCTTGTTCACTTGCAATTAGATGATCTGATACTTATTATGCCCTTGTTTCATTGTGAATGCAGAAGTTCATGAAGCGTTGTCGCAAGCTGGTAGGGCTGCTTGGGTGTGCTGGAGCTGGGTCAGTTGAAGCTTATCATCCTGTAGCCACACAGGGTCTCATCGGCTCATCGAGCCATGCTCCCTCGTCGTCTAGGTTGGTTGGGGAGGAGGAGGAGGAGGAGGCCACACATGAAGAAGGGGAGGAGGAGGCGGATGAGAGCAACGGGGAGGAGGAGTACGATGAAGATTATGGACCTCCACCAACTCAAACATGTCAAGCATCTCAGCTGCCGAAGAGGAATCCGAAGAAGAAGGATTTGCTGACTCCGGACCCTTTCTAGAGACCGGTTCCTCGACGGCCCAAGAAGAAGACCGAAGAGACTCGTTCAAAGAGTAACGAGGACCATACCTCCAAGAGGGGAAGGAGCAACTGACTTCGATACTTGGCTCTTTTAGTTTGGTTGAACTTCGTTTGGTTGAACTTGTCTAGTGGTTGTGAAACTACGTGGAACTATGTGTTTGCTATTTGTGGATCTATGTGTTTGCTACTATGTGGAACTCCGTTTAATGATTAGTTGAAGTTCGTTTGAAATGTTATATGCACTTCAAGTTATCTAATGTGGATCTATGTGATGCCCAAGTTTAATTGTTTAAAATTTGTGATATTGCTGTCATATTTGTGAAACTTGCTATGATATTGCTGTCATATTGAATTTGAAAACAAGCAACCAAATGAACTAGAAACAACAAAACACAGGACCCTACCGCCAGCCCCCATGGCGGTAGGGTGAACCTATCGCCAGGGCCCTTGCATATTTCATTACAGAAGCTTTATACGGCGAAAGACAGGACCCTACCGCCAGGGGCCCTGGCGGTAGGGTCAGACAGCCTACCGCCATGGGGCCTGGCGGTAGGGCGAACCTACCGCCAGGGCCCTTGCATCTTTCATTACAAAATGTTTGTACGGCAAAACCCTGCCACACCTTACCGCCAGGGGCTCTGGCGGTAGGGTTAGACAGCCTACTGCCAGGGCCCCTGGCGGTAAGGTACTTATCCACGTCAGCACGCGGTGATGGCCGCCGTCCCCCTCTGTCACACCCTACCGCCAGGTGCCCTGGCGGTAGGCTGTCTAACCCTACCGCCAGAGCCCCTGGCGGTAGCAAAAGGGTCAAATCCCGAAAATATTTCAAACCAGGGTCAGATCTTGATTTTGTTTGTCAAAAGGGTCAAAGCACGAAATTTTGCCGCTCGTGGCCTGGCACGGCGGCGCCACTATACACGTAGTACATTTGCGTAGCAACGGCGGAGGTCGCAAATGAATTCTTGGTGGGGGCTGATGGGGCTGCAGGCTGCAGCTGCGGCTGGACGACGGCGTGTTGTCATCGTCAGTGTTGCGCTGCCTCAGTTTGGCGTTGTAGACGGTTAATCTGTTCATGTAAGGTTATGGCCAAAGAGTATCACGGACTCATGTTTGGTTGCCATTAACACTTTGCCACACTTATATATCACAATTGTGGCAAATTGAAGCAAATGTTTGGTTGCAGCCATGATTATGGCATGCCATATTTTTTCATAGTAATAGTGTCATAGTAGACTATGTCGGTGTGATAGTGATGCCTGATGAGACCGTGGCTGGAGCTCATTTCCTCGGAAAAGAAGGGCCACAAATTAGTGTGGCGATGAGGCAAGCAGCTGACATGCGCCGACAAGTGGTGAAAAAAATGAGATTTTTCCAAGAGGGAAAGAACGCAAATCCTATCTGGCACTCACTAAGTCCAATAGTCGACCAAACGCATAGCCTATGTACAACGAGTTATTGGGCCGAACCATTTTTTCAGCAGGTACGTGTATCCTGATTTTGGGAACCTTCTAGAAGGTTTGCTCAGGTGTTACCGGTTTTGAGAGCCTTCTACACAGTGGCCGCGCTAACAATCAAGGCCAGTTATGTGAACAACTTAAACTTGTATATGCATGTAAACATATAGTACACTTAAAGCATAGCTAGGATTTGAAGGAAATATGCCCTAGAGGCAATAATAAATTTATTATTTATTTCCTCATATCATGATAAATGTTTATTATTCATGCTAGAATTGTATTAACCGGAAACATAATACATGTGTGAATACATAGACAAACAGAGTGTCACTAGTATGCCTCTACTTGACTAGCTCATTGATCAAAGATGGTTAAGTTTTCTAACCATAGACATGAGTTGTCATTTGATAAACGGGATCACATCATTAGGAGAATGATGTGATTGACTTGACCCATTCCGTTAGCTTAGCACTTGATCGTTTAGTTTACTGCTATTGCTTTCTCCATGACTTATACATGTTCCTGTGACTATGAGATTATGCAACTCCCGAATACCGGAGGAACACTCCCGAATAAAGGTGCTCTACAGGTGTCTCCGATGGTGTTCGTTGAGTTGGCATAGATCAAGATTAGGATTTGTCACTCCGATTGTCGGAGAGGTATCTCTGGGCCCTCTCGGTAATGCACATCACAATAAGCCTTGCAAGCAATGTGACTAATGAGTTAGTTGCAGGATGATCCATTATGGAACGAGTAAAGAGACTTGCCGGTTATGAGATTGAGCTAGGTATTGAGATACCGACGATCGAATCTCAGGCAATTAACATACCGATGACAAAGGGAACAACGTATGTTGTTATGCGGTTTGACCGATAAAGATCTTCGTAGAATATGTAGGAACCAATATGAGCATCCAGGTTCCGCTATTGGTTATTGACCAGAGACGTGTCTCGGTCATGTCTACATAGTTCTCGAACCCATAGGGTCCGCACGCTTAAAGTTCTGTGACGATCGGTATTATGAGTTTTTATGTTTTGATGTACCGAAGGTAGTTCGGAGTCCCGGATATGATCACGGACATGACGAGGAGTCTCGAAATGGTCGAGACGTAAAGATCGATATATTGGACGACTATGTTCGGACACCGGAAGTGTTTCGGGAGGTTTCGGACATATACCGGAGTACCGGGGGGTTACCGGAACCCCCCGGGGAGTATATTGGGCCTAATGGGCCTTAGTGGAGAAGAGGAGGGGCGGCCAGGGCAGGTTGCGCGCCCCCTCCCCCTCTAGTCTGAATTGGACAAGGAGGGGGGGGGGGGGCGCCCCCTTTCCTTCCTCTTCTCTCCTTCCCTTCCCCCTTCTCCTAGTCCTACTAGGAAAGGAGGAGTCCTACTCCCGCCCCTTGGTGCGCCCTCCTCCTGGCCGGCCGCCTCCCCCCTAGCTCCTTTATATATGGGGGCAGGGGGCACCCCATAGACACAACAATTGATCTGTTGATCTCTTAGCCGTGTGCGGTGCCCCCTCCACCATAATCCACCTCGGTCATATCGTAGCGGTGCTTAGGCAAGCCCTATGTTGGTAGCATCATCATCACCGTCATCACGCTGTCGTGCTGACAAAGCTCTTCCCGAAAGCTCCACTGGATCTTGAGTTCGCGGGACGTCACCGAGCTGAACGTGTGCTGAACGCGGAGGTGCCGTACGTTCGCTACTGAGGATCGGTCGATCGTGAAGACGTAGGACTACATCAACCGCATTGTTATACCGTGTGACGCCCCCGATTCAATCGTACACTAATTATACACGCAAACATGTACGATCAAGATCAGGGACTCATGGGAAGATATCACAACACAACTCTAAAAATAAAATAAGTCATACAAGCATCATAATACAAGCCAGGGGCCTTGAGGGCTCGAAAACAAGTGCTCGATCATATACGAGTCAGCGGAAGCAACAATATCTGAGTATAGACATAAGTTAAACAAGTTGCCATAAGATGGCTAGCACAAACTGGGATACAGATCGAAAGAGGCGCAGGCCTCCTGCCTGGGATCCTCCTAAACTACTCCTGGTTGTCGGCGGCGGCCTACACGTAGTAGTAGGCACCCTTGGTGTAGTAGGAGTCGTCGAAGGTGGCTTCTCACTCCTGGGCTCCAGCAACTGGTTGCGACAACTCAGAAGAGCAGGCTGGAAGCAGACCTAGCCTCCCTAATACAAGAGCAGGCGTTCCAGTCCAATCCGGCGCGCGCCGCTCAGTTGCTGACATCACGAAGGCTTCGGCTGATTCCACGACGCCGGTTGCCCATATCTTGTCCCACGTGGCGGTTAGTGCGTATAAGGTCAATGACCCAACTCAGATCAAATACCAAGATCTCGTTAAGTGTGTTATTATGAAGTAACCGCGGACGCCGACCAGGGCCAGGCCCACCTCTCTCCTAGGTGGTCTCAACCTGCCCCGTCGCTCCGCCACAAAGGTTCACTCAGAGGGCCGTCGGGACAAATGCCCTTTCAGCCCCCAATCCGTGAATCACTCGCGGGTACTATACGAGCCGACCCGACTTTAGCCACCACACGTATCATATAATATGTATATAAGTATAAACCCGTGATCACCTCCCGAGTGATCACGGCCCGATAGTATAGCATGGCAGACGGACAAGAATGTAGGGCCACAGATGGAATACTAGCATCCTATACTAAGAATGTAGGATTGCAGGTAAAGGTAACAACAGTAGTAGCAAGGACAGGCTATGCATCTGGATAGGATTAACGGAAAGCAGTAACATGCTACACTACTCTAATGCAAGCAGTAGAGAGAAGAATAGGGGATATCTGGTGATCAAGGGGGGGCTTGCCTGGTTGCTCTGGCAAGAAGGAGGGGTCGTCAACACAGTAGTCGATCCCTAGTAAAAAAATTCTCCCAGTCAAAGAAAACACACAATAGTCGATCGGGGCACCAGCAACGACGTCAGTCTCGTAGTCTACCGGAGAGAAGAGGGGGAAGAAACAATGAATACAATGCAAACAGATGCATAACAATGCATGACATGACAATGAGCGTTGCTAGGGGTGCCCAAACGCGGTAGTAGGTGATACCGGCGAAGGGGGGAAACATCCGGGAAAGTATTCCCGGTGTTTCGCGTTTTCGGACAGATGAACCGGAGGAGGAAAGTTGCGTGTTTGCTATGCTAGGGATGTGTGGCGGACGAACGGGGTGTGTATTCGGATTCGTCTCGTCGTTCTGAGCAACTTTCATGTAGAAAACATTTTCATCTGAGCTACGGTTTATTTTCTATGTTTTTCTAAAGTTTTAATCATTTTCTGAATTTATTTATCTATTTAATTCTAACATTATCCAGAATAGTGCCTGCTGACGTCAGCATGACGTCAACAGTCAACAGGGCGTTGACTGGTCAATCTGACGTGTGGGTCCCGCATGTCATACTCTATTTATTCTAATTAGGGTTTAACTAATCTAATTACTGTTTAATTAACAATAGTTAATTAGGTTAACTAAACATGATTAATTAAGTTAATTAATTTAGTTCGTTAATTAATTAATTAACTAAATTTATCTTATTATTATTAATTTTTAATATTTTTTCCTATAAAATCGTTCTGGGGGTTCGGGGCCCCACATGTCATAGGGCCAGCGGGCCTTAACGGGCATGGTGCTAACGGGCGGCGGTGCAGGCGCCCAAACGAACGCGTGCCCGAGGGGCACTAAGCACGCACGACACACGCCGGCGTCGGCGGCGGCCAGAGCCAGGGGAGGCGGCGGAGGGGGAGATGGCCGCGACGGCGGACGTGGCTGCGGCAGGGCGCAGCAGGGCGGTGGCGCGCCAATGGCGGAATGCACGGCGCGACGCAGCGGGTGGCCTTGAAGGAAATATTCCCTAGAGGCAATAATGAAGTTGTTATTTATATTTCCTTATATCATGATAAATGTTTATTATTCATGCTAGAATTGTATTAACCGGAAACTTAGTACATGTGTGAATATATAGACAAACTAAGTGTCACTAGTATGCCTCTACTTGACTAGCTCGTTGAATCAAAGATGGTTAAGTTTCCTAGCCATAGACATGAGTTGTCATTCGATTAACGAGATCACATCATTAGGAGAATGATGTGATTGACTTGACCCATTCCATTAGCTTAGCACTTGATCGTTTAGTATGTTGCTATTGCTTTCTTCATGACTTATACATGTTCCTATGACTATGAGATTATGCAACTCCCGTTTACCGGAGGAACACTTTGTGTGCTACCAAACATCACAATGTAACTGGGTGATTATAAAGGTGCTCTACAGGTGTGTCCAAAGGTACTTGTTGAGTTGGCGTATTTCGAGATTAGGATTTGTCACTCCGATTGTCGGAGAGGTATCTCTGGGCCCTCTCGGTAATGCACATCACTATAAGCCTTGCAAGAAATGTGACTAATGAGTTAGTTGCGGGATGATGCATTACGGAACGAGTAAAGAGACTTGCCAGTAACGAGATTGAACTAGGTATTGAGATACCGACGATCGAATCTCGGGCAAGTAACATACCGATGACAAAGGGAACAACGTATGTTGTTATGCGGTTCGACCGATAAAGATCTTCGTAGAATATGTAGGAGCCAATATGGGCATCCAGGTTCCGCTATTGGTTATTGACCAGAGAGGTGTCTCGGTCATGTCTACATAGTTCTCGAACTCGTAGGGTCCGCACGCTTAACGTTCGTTGACGATATAGTATTTATGAGTTATGTATGTTGGTAACCGAATGTTGTTCGGAGTTCCGGATAAGATCACGGACATGACGAGGAACTCCGGAATGGTCCGGAGATAAAGTTTGATATATGGGATAATAGTGTTTGGTCTCCGGAAGGGTTCCGGAATTAACCGGAAGGGGTTCCGATGTTTCCCGAAATGTTTGGGTACGAGAACACTTTATTTGGGCCAAAAGGGGAAAGCCCACGAGGCTTTTGGAAAGCGCAAAAGGAAGTTTTGCGGAGACCAGAGGCTAGACGCCAGAAACCCTGGCGTCTAGGGGGTAGACGCTGGGAACCCTGGCGTCTAGCCCTGGAGTCCGTGTAGGACTCTTGCCTTTCGGGCAAGACCGACTTTGAGGAGGTTTTTACTCCAAGTTTCGACCCTAGGGCTCAACATATAAATAGAGGGGCAGGGCTAGCACCAAAGACAGATCAAGAAACACCAAGCCGTGTGCCGGCAACCCTGCCCCTTTAGTTTATCCTCCGTCATAGTTTTCGTAGTGCTTAGGCGAAGCCCTACGAAGATTGTTCTTCACAACACCGTCACCACGCCGTTGTGCTGCCGGAACTCATCTACTACTTCGCCCCTCTTGCTGGATCAAGAAGGCGAGGACGTCATCGAGTTGAACGTGTGCTGAACTCGGAGGTGCCGTGCGTTCGGTACTTGGATCGGTCGGATCGTGAAGACGTACGACTACATCAACCGCGTTGTCATAACGCTTCCGCTTACGGTCTATGAGGTTACGTAGACAACACTCTCCCCTCTCGTTGCTATGCATCACCATGATATTGCGTGTGCGTAGGACATTTTTTGAAATTACTACGTTCCCCAACAGTGGCATCCGAGCCAGGTTTTATGCGTAGATGTTATATGCACGAGTAGAACACAAGTGAGTTGTGGGCGATACAAGTCATACTGCTTACCAGCATGTCATACTTTGGTTCGGCGGTATTGTTGGATGAAGTGGCCCGGACCGACATTACGCGTATGCTTACGCGAGACTGGTTCTACCGACGTGCTTTGCACACAGGTGGCTGGCGGGTGTCAGTTTCTCCAACTTTAGTTGAATCGAGTGTGGCTACGCCCGGTCCTTGGGAAGGTTAAAACGACACTAACTTGATGAACTATCGTTGTGGTTTTGATGCGTAGGTAAGAACGGTTCTTGCTCGGCCCGTAGCAGCCACGTAAAACTTGCAACAACAAAGTAGAGGACGTCTAACTTGTTTTTGCAGGGCATGTTGTGATGTGATATGGTCAAGACATGATGCTATATTTTATTGTATGATATGATCATGTTTTGTAACCGAGTTATCGGCAACTGGCAGGAGCCATATGGTTGTCGCTTTATTGTATGCAATGCAATCGCCCTGTAATTGCTTTACTTTATCACTAAGCGGTAGCGATAGTCTTAGAAGCAATAGTTGGCAAGACAACAACGATGCTACGATGGAGATCAAGGTGTCGCGCCGGTGACTTTGGTGATCATGACGGTGCTTCGGAGATGGAGAATACAAGCACAACATGATGATGGCCATATCATATCACTTATATTGATTGCATGTGATGTTTATCTTTTATGCATCTTATTTTGCTTAGATCGACGGTAGCATTATAAGATGATCTCTCACTAAATTTCAAGGTATAAGTGTTCTCCCTGAGTATGCACCGTTGTGAAAGTTCTTCGTGCTGAGACACCACGTGATGATCGGGTGTGATAAGCTCTACGTTCAAATACAATGGGTGCAAGACAGTTTTGCACACGCGGAATACTCAGGTTAAACTTGATGAGCCTAGCATATGCAGATATGGCCTCGGAACACTGAGACCGAAAGGTCGAGCGTGAATCATATAGAAGATATGATCAACATAGTGATGTTCACCATTGAAAACTACTCCATCTCACGTGATGATCGGACATGGTTTAGTTGATATGGATCACGTGATCACTTAGATGATTAGAGGGATGTCTATCTAAGTGGGAGTTCTTAAGTAATATGATTAATTGAACTTTAATTTATCATGAACTTAGTCCTGATAGTATTAGCATATCTATGTTGTAGATCAATAGCTCGCGTTTAGCTCCCCTGTTTTATTTTGATATGTTCCTAGAGAAAACTAAGTTGAAAGATGTTAGTAGCAATGATGCGGATTTGATTATCCTCATTGCTGCACAGAAAAATTATGTCCTTGATGCACCGCTAGGTGACAGACCGATTGCAGGAGCAAATGCAGACGTTATGAACGTTTGGCAAGCTCGATATGATGACTACTTGATAGTTTAGTGCACCATGCTTTACGGCTTAGAATCGGGGCTTCAAAGACGTTTTTGAAACGCCACGGAGCATATGAGATGTTCCAAGAGTTGAAATTAGTATTTCAGACTCATGCCCATGTCGAAAGGTATGAGACCTTTGACAAGTACTTTGCCTACAAGATGGAGGAGAATTGCTCAGCTAGTAAGCATGTGCTCAGAATGTCTGAGTACTACAATCACTTGAATCAAGTGGGAGTTAATCTTCCAGATAAGATAGTGATTGACAGAGTTCTCTAGTCACTATCACCAAGTTACTAGAACTTCGTGATGAACTATAATATGCAAGGGATAACGGAAACGATTCCCAAGCTCTCCGTGATGCTGAAATCGACGAAGGTAGAAATCAAGAAAAGCATCAAGCGTTGATGGTTGACAAGACCACTAGTTTCAAGAAAAGGGCAAAGGGAAGAAGGGGAACTTCAAGAAGAACGGCAAGCAAGTTGCTGCTCAAGTGAAGAAACCCAAGTCTGGACCTAAGCCTGAGACTGAGTGCTTCTACTTCAAAGAGACTGGTCACTGGAAGCGGAACTGCCCCAAGTATTTGGCGGATAAGAAGGATGGCAAAGTGAACAAAGGTATATTTGATATACATGTTATTGATGTGTACTTTACTAGTGTTTATAGCAACCCCTCGGCATTTGATACTGTTTCAGTTGCTAAGATTAGTAACTCGAAACGGGAGTTGCAGAATGAACAGAGACTAGTTAAGGGTAAAGTGACGATGTGTGTTGGAAGTGGTTTCAAGATTGATATGATCATCATCGCACACTCCCTATACTTTCGGGATTAGTGTTGAACCTAAATAAATGTTATTTGGTGTTTGTGTTAAGCATGAATATGATTTGATCATGTTTATTGCAATACGGTTATTCATTTAAAGTCAGAGAATAATTGTTGTTCTATTTACATGAATAAAACCTTCAATGGTCATGCACCCAAGGTGAATGGTTTATTGAATCTCGATCGTAGTGATACACATATTCATAATATTGAGGCCAAAAGATGCAAAGTTAATAATGATAGTGCAACTTATTTGTGGCACCGTCGTTTAGGTCATATTGGTGTAAAGCGCATTAAGAAACTCCATACTGATGGGATTTTTGAATCACTTGATTATGAATCACTTGATGCTTGCGAACCATGCCTTATGGGCAAGATGACGAAGACTCCGTTCTCCGAAACAATGGAGCGAATGACTGACTTATTGGAAATAATACATACTGATGTATGCGATCCGATGAGTGTTGAGGCTCGTGGCGGGTATCGTTATTTTCTGACCTTCATAGATGATTTGAGCAGATCTGGGTATATCTACTTGATGAAACATAAGTCTAAAACATTTGAAAAGTTCAAAGAATTTCAGAGTGAAGTGGAAAATCATCGTGACAAGAAAATAAAGTTTCTACGATCTGATTGCGGAGACGAATATTTGAGTTACGAGTATATGTCGAGGAATAAAAGAGAGATCAGAGTCCCAGAGTATATGTCGAGGAATAAAAGATCCTAATACCACCCAATGGCGACATGGGCCCGTAAGGCACACAGCCATGTTAGTAAAAGTTTTGTAATGTCTAGACTCAGCTTCGGCCAAGGAGTTTGGAAGGGGGATTCCTACAGGCAGTCGGCTCTGATACCAACTTATGACGCCCCCAATTCAATCATACACTAATCATACACGCAAACATGTACGATCATGATCAGGGACTCACGGGAAGATATCACAACACAACTCTAAAAATAAAATAAGTCATACAAGCATCATAATACAAGCCAGGGGCCTCGAGGGCTCGAAAACAAGTGCTCGATCATAGACGAGTCAGCGGAAGCAACAATATCTGAGTACAAACACAAGTTAAACAAGTTGCCATAAGATGGCTAGCACAAATTGGGATACAGATCAAAAGAGGCGCATGCCTCCTGCCTGGGATCCTCCTAAACAACTCCTGGTCGTCGGCGGCGGCCCACACGTAGTAGTAGGAACCCTCGGTGTAGTAGGAGTCATCGAAGGTGGCTTCTGACTCCTGGGCTCCAGCAACTGGTTGCGACAACTGAGAAGAATGGAAAAGGGGAAAAGAGGGGGAAAGAAACCGTGAGTACTCATCCAAAGTACTCGCAAGCAAGGATCTACACTACATATGCATGGGTATATGTGTAAAGGGGCAATATCGGTGGACTGACCTGCAGAATGCCAGAGTAAGATGGGGATAGCTAGTCATGTCGAAGACTACACTTCTGGCAGCCTCCATCTTGCAGCATGTAGAAGAGAGTAGACGGTAAGTTCACCAAGTACCATCGCATAGCATAATCCTACTCGACGATCCTCTCCTCGTCGCCCTGTTAGAGAGCGATCACCGGGTTGTATCTGGCACTTGGAAGGGTGTGTTTTATTAAGTATCCGGTTCTAGTTGTCATAAGGTCAAGGTACAACTCCAAGTCGTGCTGTTACCGAAGATCACGACTATTCGAATAGATAAACTTCCCTATAGGGGTGCACCACATTACCGGACACACTCGATCCCCTTTGGCCGGACACACTTTCCTGGGTCATGTCTGGCCTCGGGAGATCAACATGTCGCAGCCCACCTAGGCACAACAGAGAGGTCAGCACGCCGGTCTAAATCCTATGCGCGCAGGGGTCTGGGCCCATCGCCCATTTCACACCTGCACGTTGCGTGGGCGGCCGGAAGCAGACCTAGCCTCCCTAATACAAGAGCAGGTGTTCCAGTCCAATCCGGCGCGCGCCGCTCAGTCGCTGACGTCACAAAAGCTTCGGCTGATACCACGACGCCGGTTGCCCATATCTTGTCGTGGCGGTTAGTGCGTATAAGGTCAACGACCCAACTCAGATCAAATACCAAGATCTCGTTAAGCGTGTTATTATGAAGTAACCGCGGACGCCGACCAGGGCCAGGCCCACCTCTCTCCTAGGTGGTCTCAACCTGCCCTGTCACTCCGCCACAAAGGTTCACTCAGAGGGCCGTCGGGACAAATGCCCTTTCAGCCCCCAATCCGTGAATCACTCGCGGGTACTCTACGAGCCGACCCGACTTTAGCCACCACACGTATCATATAATATGTATATAAGTATAAACCCGTGATCACCTCCCGAGTGATCACGGCCCGATAGTATAGCAGGGCAGACAGACAAGAATGTAGGGCCACAGATGGAATACTAGCATCCTATACTAGGCATGTAGGATTGTAGGTAAAGGTAACAACAGTAGTAGCAAGGACAGACTATGCATCAGGATAGGATTAACGGAAAGCAGTAACATGCTACACTACTCTTATGCAAGTAGTAGAGAGAAGAATAGGCGATATCTGGTGATCAAGGGGGGGGGGGGGCTTGCCTGGTTGCTCTGGCAAGGAGGGGTCTGAGGGAGTCCTAGATTAGGGGGTCCTCGGACAGCCGGACTATATCCTTTGGCCGGACTGTTGGACTATGAAGATAAAGGATTGAAGACTTCGTCCCGTGTCCAAATGGGACTCTCCTTGGCGTGGAAGGCAAGCTTGGCGATACGGATATGTAGATCTCCTCCCTTGTAACCGACTCTGTGTAACCCTAGCCCCCTCCGGTGTCTATATAAACCGGAGGGTTTAGTCCGTAGGACAACAACAATCATACCATAGGCTAGCTTCTAGGGTTTAGCCTCTATGATCTCGAGGTAGATCAACTCTTGTAATACTCATATCATCAAGATCAATCAAGCAGGAAGTAGGGTATTACCTCCATCGAGAGGGCCCGAACATAGGTAAACATTGTGTCCCCCGCCTCCTGTTACCATCTGCCTTAGACACACAGTTCGGGACCCCCTACCCGAGATCCGCCGGTTTTGACACCGACATTGGTGCTTTCATTGAGAGTTCCACTGTGCCGTCATCATAAGGAAGGATGGCTCGTCTTGTTGTCAGGGACAACATCACCTCTGGGGGAGCCCTGGCTGTAGGTCAAACTCTCCGACTAGGCGGCTTCGTCATGACCGCCCGTTCGGCCGCTGCGCCGACATGACTTCTCGGGTCACCGAAAACAGCCTCCACATCGGCTCGGAACTTACCGAGCGGATGAATCCAATGGAGCTCTCCTCTTTGAACGAGATCTTGGATCGCATCACCGCTTTGGGAGTCGCTACGGACTATGATCGGATTGGGCTTAAACCCGACCATAGGGAGATTAACTCTCCACCGGTCACCCATCAGATAGCGGTGGTGGAGGAGCAATGCGGCGATTCTTCCTCTATCTTGAGGACAAACTATGTCCGAATTCCCGAGCTCTCCGAGCCGGATACCCATCTACGGGAGGACAACACCCAAACCCTGAACCTAGAATCAGGCACCAGGCTAGACCCACTGGGCAACATCTCGGAGCCCGAACTTCCAAGATCAGAAACTCCTCCGCCCCTGGGTCTTAGATCGGGTCAAGGTCCGGACTTAAATCCACCCACCCACCCAAATATAAACGATCTTTCCCACATTAGGCAAGAGCCCCAGGAGACAGTACATCACTATTGGGCCAGATTCCTCCTTGTAAGGAACAAGGTCAAGGACTGTCGCGAGGAAGACGCAATTTCATTCTTTTGCAATAATTGCACGAACAAGGGAATCCTCAACGCCATAAGTCGCCGTGACATAGCACACTTCGCTGACTTGGCGGCCATAGTACGGAAGTACTGTGCGATGGAAAGCGCCTGGAAAACCCAAACAAAATTTTGGGATAATCCGGCTCTGACAAAACCCCCAGTCCGAACTAAAAGGGTGCACTCTCATAAGTCGCCCGACTCAATTACAAAGAAGAAAAAGTCCACTACAGGGCGTGGAACCGTATTGGAGGGATGGCTTAATGGGCCATGCAAAATTCACAGTATAGCGGATACCATACCAACACACAGCCTTAGAGCATGTTGGGTACTCCGGCAGGTGGCCAAGAGCGGCGAGGATCTCCTCATTAAAAATACCGCAGAGCACCACCCCGTGGATAACAACAATACAGTATTGACAGTCTTCGAGACCTTCGCCTCAAATAATAGGCGTAAGCGAGCACTCCGCAGCCTTGCCAAAGTCTGCCACGTGGCAACAATAAATCCTTGGAGCGACACGACTATCACCTTCAATGCCAGTGACGAACCTAAATTCCGAACAGCCCGAGCACCAGCCGCCTTGGCCGTTAGTCCAATTGTGGACGGCTTTCGGCTTACTAAAGTGCTCATGGACGGCGGCAGCGGATTAAACCTCATTTATGAGGAGACTCTTCAAAAAATGGAAATAGACAGAAATCGCATTGAGCAAAGCAGCACGACCTTCAGAGGAATCATCCCTAGTTGGGAGGCACGATGCGCTGGGAAAATCACACTAGATGTGGTATTCGGCACGCGGGAGAATTATAGGTCCAAAGAAATTACATTCCAAGTGGCCCCGTTCAGTAGCGGATACCACGCCCTTCTAGGGCGGGAGGCATTCACGATCTTCCAAGCCATACCCCATTACGGGTACATGAAGCTCAAAATGCCAGGGCCCAATGGAATCATCACTCTAGCTAGTGATCCGGACATAGCACTCCGCGCCGAAAACAAAACAGCCGCACTGGCCCTCGAGGCATTATCCGAAGCCCTCACGGCCAAGGAATTAACTGCGCTGCGCTCCACAGTGGACAGGGACGACGTGATACTCGACAAAAGATCCAAGTCCACCTCTTTTAAACCAGCGGATGAAATAGTCAAATTCCAAGTCCACCCAACGGACCCTACAAAAATAGCATCCATTGGGGCACAGTTAAACCCCGCTGTAGACGCCGCACTACGGGAGTTCCTGCGCAAGAATTGGGACATATTCGCCTCGCATCCTTCAGACATGCCAGGAATCCCACGTAGGCTGGCCGAGCATAGCCATAACATTCTAAAGGGATTCAAGCCGGTCAAGCAGACTCTTCGGCGTTTCTCTGAACCTAAGCGACAAGCCATGGGAGAGGATCTAGCCAAGTTACTGGAGGCCGGATTCATTAGAGAAATAAAACATCCAGACTGGCTAGCAAACCTGGTGATGGTACCAAACAAGGATAAATCTTGGCGCCTATGTGTCGATTTCAAGGAACTTAACAAGGCTTGCCCCAAGGATCCCTTCCCCCTCCCCCGCATCGATCAAATTATCAATGCTACTGCAGGACACGACTCATTGTGCTTCCTCGACGCATACTCCGGTTACCACCAAATTAAGATGGCGGAGCCCGATCAAGCCGCAACGACATTTATCACTCCATACGGCCCCTTGTGTTTTAACACAATGCCCTTCAGGCTCAAAAACGCCGGTGCAACGTATCAACGCATGATTCAGACATGTCTGGAAAAACAGATCGGCAAAACAGTGGAGGCATACGTAGACGATGTGGTCGTTAAAACCAGACACGTCGAATCCTTAATAGACGACTTGAGGCTCACATTCGACAATCTCCGAACATACGACATCAAGCTCAATCCGGAAAAATGCATTTTCGGCGTGCCCGCCGGAAAGCTCCTGGGCTTCATCGTCTCCAGTAGAGGAATTGAAGCAAATCCGTCTGAAATCTGAGCTCTGTCACAGTTGGCTATCCCAACTGACCTCAAGCAAATCCAGAAGTTAACTGGATGCGTGGCGGCCTTAAGCCGCTTTATCTCCCGATTAGGAGAAAAGGCACTACCCCTTTATCGCCTCCTTCGGCGCACCGAACACTTCGAGTGGACGGACGCGGCCACTACCGGATTGGAAGAAATAAAAGCCATCCTGGCCACCAACCCAATCTTGGCCGCGCCAAATGTCGGCGAACCAATGCTGTTATATATAGCGGCAACTCACCAAGTTGTAAGCGCAGTGCTCGTCGTCGAACGAGAGACGGACGGACATAAATTCCCACTTCAAAAGCCGGTATATTATGTATCCACTGTCCTCACTCCATGCAAATCACGGTACCCACATTATCAAAAGATAGCATACGCGGTATTTATGGCATCCCGGAAATTACGACACTACTTTCAAGAGTGTTCAATTACGGTGGCCTCGGAAGTACCACTCAACGACATAATAAACAACCGCGATGCCACGGGCCGGATTGCCAAATGGGCTATCGAGCTCCTCCTGTTCAACATAACATATAGACCACGGCGAGCCATTAAGTCGCAAGTACTGGCCAATTTTGTCACCGAGTGGACTGAAGCCGAACTCCCTAAAGAATACGACGCGTACTCCAATTGGATCATGCACTTCGACGGTTCTAAAATGCTGGCTGGTCTGGGGGCTGGCGTCGTCCTGACGTCCCCCACCGGAGACACAGTCCAATACGTACTCCAAATACTATACACAGACTCCAACAACGCAGCCGAATACGAGGCCCTGTTACATGGTCTCTGGATGGAAGTTTCCATGGGCATTCAACGCCTGGAGGTGCGTGGGGACTCGAACCTCGCAATATCTCAAATAAATGGAGACTTCGACGCCAAGGATCTGAAAATGGCAGCTTATCGCAACGCCGTCCTCAAAATGTCAGCTCGGTTCGAGGGGCTTGAATTCCACCATGTGGCTCGGGAAAACAATCAGGCGGCGGATATCCTCGCCCGTATCGGCGCTAAGCGCGACCCTGTCCCACCTAACATCTTCTTGGAAAGGCTGTTTAAGCCATCCATGGTATGGGAAGGGGACACCGGTAACAATAGTCCGGACCCGGCCACAACACCAGATACCGAACACTCTGACACAATCGGAGGCTCTGCCACCGAAATAACACCTTCAGCCCACGTGATAATGGCCGTCATCGCCCCGTGGACAGAACCATTCCTGGCCTACCTAACCAGGCAGGAACAACCCGAGGACCAAAATGAGGCACGCTGCATAGTGCGGCGGTCTAAAGCCTGCAAGGTCCACGAGGGAGAGATTTATAAGAAAAGCACTACCGAAGTCCTTCAAAGGTGCATCTCCAAAGAGGAAGGGCGGAAGCTTTTGGCAGAAATCCATGCTGGACTCGGCGGCCACCACGCCGCAGCCCGGACCCTTGTAAGCAAGGCCTTTCGTACAGGTTTCTATTGGCTGACGGCCCGAGCAGACGCATAGGACCTTGTTCAACGCTGCGTCGGTTGCCAGCTTTTTGCAAACCAAAGCCATATGCCGCCTACTGCTCTCCAAACAATCCCCATTACTTGGCCCTTTGCGGTCTGGGGGCTTGATATGGTCGGACCCCTCAAAGGGGGAACCCATAAGAAAAAATACCTATTGGTCATGGTGGACAAATTCACCAAATGGATAGAAGCCAAACCAGTCAAAACGACTGAATCCGGACCGGTGATAGACTTCATATCTGGGGTTGCACCGTTATGGCATCCCCCACAGCATCATCACCGACAACGGCTCGAACTTTACAGCCGACGAGGTAAAACTTTGGTGTAGCAACATGGGCATCAAGCTCGATTATGCTTCTGTCTATCACCCGCATACTAACGGTCAAGTCGAGCGAGCAAATGGTCTTATCATGAGCGGCATTAAACCCAGATTAGTGCGGTCCTTAAAGGAATCAAACACACACTGGGTAGAGGAGCTCGACTCCGTACTATGGGGGCTGCGGACCACGCCGAATCGCACTACCGGATACACACCGTTTTTTATGGTGTACGGCGCAGAGGCAAAACTGCCCTGCGACATAATTCATGACTCACCTCGAGTGCGCATGTATGAAGAAAAAGAGGCCGAGCTTGATCGGCAGGACAGTTTGGACGCCCTGGAGGAGGAGCATGACGTGGCAAAAGCCCGTTCCGCATTCTATCAACAACAGGCTCGAAGGTATCAAAGCAGAGAAGTACGGGCCAAAGCTTATAACATTGGCGAACTCGTTCTACACCTACCGAAGAAGAAAAAGAACAAGCTCAAGCCCAAATGGGAAGGTACCTTCATTATTGACCAGGTTCTGACCGGTGGAGCGTACCGTCTGTGGGATGCATTGGATTATCGACTCGAGCCAAACCCATGGAACGCAGCCAGAATCCGAAGGTTCTACGCCTAGTGCCGGACTCTATGTTCGTCTCCTTACCTCCGTCAATTTTTTTATCCGTTGTCTTTTCTCTCTTTCCCTCTTCTTTTTTCCTTTTCTTCAAGGCCTTAAAAGGCTAAATTGTGTCTTGACTACACAATCTTGACGCGCTAACCGCGCTCATTATACCTGGGGGCTTCTTATACAGAAGCTTAATATAACTATTTTCCGGGCTTTATGCCCCACACATGTGTTATTCTTCCACATGTACCTTTTTTTGCCATTATACGCATCGATATGACTTAAGTTTTGGCCAAGCTGGGTTGCCTGGCTCTTGTGTTTATGCCCTACGTTCCCGTTAATTCGGCTAGGGCATAAGGGGAGCACCTCTGCGATTGTTACTGCTGGGTCAGCCGGATGTGTACCTCAGACTGGGTGAAGCCGAAAGCTAGCGTTCTTAAGGGAATACTCGGTCGGTGAACAAAAGATGACTTTTATTTATTTTAATACATGCCCCCAGATGTTTATAACCTGCGTCTCTTTTCGCAGTTCGGACATGCACATTAGGGCATGCGTACCCAGGAAAAGGAACCCTTAACGGAACTATTCTCCCTGGAAGATGTTTCTTACTATCCATGTAATATAACATAGCTAGTTGGGTACTTGTCTGTTCAAGCACTTATGACCCCTACGCCTGGTTTCCACGCGTACCCCGGTTTTTACATAACTGAGCGGGTATTCGGATACACTCCGGACTATCAGGTCCAGAGGTCGAAGCGAAAAGGTCCGCCATGACAAATGATTTACAATCCGGCTAGGGACAATATATGTCACTTGAAGTACACAGTCACTTAGACTGACTAAATTCTTCTTCTATACCATCCAACAGGCTGTCTAGCCTACAATCCTGTTGGGAATACATTGCGGCTAATTCTACTTGGTCATACACCAAACTGACGGGGATCTCTTTCCCATCGGGACCCATAGGTCCAACCTCGGCCATGTGGTTTGGGTCAGCTTTGGTATATCGCGTCTTCACCATGGCCCAGGCTTCCCTTGCACCTTGTCGGCAGGCTGATATCTTCCATAATCGGAAGCGCCGCCGCGCTCCCTTGAGCTTCTCCATAAGCTCCCCCATGCCTCCTAGCGGGGAGGCGGATGGCCACAAGGCTTGGGCAATACCCTGCATCACCTGCCGAACTTGTTCGTGCAGTTGTGAGAGCTCTGGTAGAAGATCACCCGCAGACCCGGGCATCTCCTCCACGGGACGACCCGTCAGCATACCTGCAGACATAACTCTGTTAGTCGGCTTCTTCGCCGAACTCTTTCAAAAGTTCGTTCAAGCACTTACTGAAAATGCCACGTCGAAGCCGCTTATTCTCCTTCACGGAGTCCGCAAGCTGGGCTCGAACATCTTTCAGTTCCACGCCCAGCTGGATATTGGCGTCTTGGAGATCATTTTTCTCCTGCCTAGCTCGCATAAGCACGCGCTCGCCAGCATTTAGCTGTCGATTAGCACGTTGCGCATCCCCCGGCGCGGCCTTCGGATTCACTCCGGAGTCATCTGCAACATCTATTGTTAGATTTGCATGCATGCCGCATACTATCTGGTACCTGCCATTCTTTGCAATGGAAACAAGTGTTACCAGAGGGGGCCTTCTCGGACTCCTTCAACACGGCAACTGCGGCCCGTAGCTGGGCTTTGCACTCTTCCAGCTCTTGAGACAATTGGGTACTCTTCTCTGTAAGAACCTGCACAAATAATGATCCTTAAATCAGTCGTGTCAACTATTTCAAGTCTCAGGGGCTACTGATATATATAATCATCAGATTTTCTTACCC
This sequence comes from Triticum aestivum, assembly GCF_018294505.1. Taxonomy (NCBI): domain Eukaryota; kingdom Viridiplantae; phylum Streptophyta; class Magnoliopsida; order Poales; family Poaceae; genus Triticum; species Triticum aestivum. Next base: position 148,493,090 of record NC_057802.1, read on the forward strand.
GTATATCCTTTACATACTGGTCCGTGGATCTGGCAAGACCATTTTGAGCGGCACGGATGTACGCGTCTCCTGAGTTGAAGGCATCAAACGCCTCTTGGGAGAAACAAGCGTCATGGAGTACGGCCCGGCGACGCCTGTGATTCATGGCGCTCTCCACTTCGGAATTTGTAGCGGATAATCTATCCGCATCCTCTGTAGGAGAAGCATCCGGCGTTCACCCCGTGTTAGCTTCCGCCTCTATGTCCGGCCCTGGAGCCCGACTGGTGGAGGCGTGATCGGCAACCTCTTTGGACATAGTCCGGCGAGCGTTTTTCCTACTAGGAAACGTGGACGTTATTATATTTTAAAAAGACGACAACCACGGAGCGAGGTTCTGTATCATACCTCTGCGACGGCATCTCAGTCCTGACCGCCTTCCTTTTTAGCCTACCCGGCTTCGGTGCCCCTTGTTGGCGAGTCACTGCGGGTTCGGCATGGCGTCCCGAAGGCCTTCCCTGTAAGACACCATATGTGTACGGTAGGTGAAGTGCAAAAAAGGGGATCCTTCTCGGAAGTTGGGACTCCGGTTTTACATACATGCGATGCAGGGAGTAGCCCAGGATAGTCGGCTATGATGGCCACCATGGTATCATCGCAGCTCAATTGATAGAATGTCCTGTCGATCAGCTCCACAAATATGTCCGGATCCTCTTCGAGTCCGGGATCAAGGGCCCGGTCAGGGTCCTCTGGTTGTGGAGGCGGGCTGTTGACCTCCCTTACAGCTTTTCGCAGTTCCTGCCATGAAACGGCAAGGTAAGTACTTGTGACGAAGAATGCGGGAAGGCTGGGAGTAAAAAGTGACAGCTCACCCAGCTTGGAGGGTTGTACATGGAGAATCCATCCCGTGGCTTAATACAGATGAACTCCTCTTCCTCTCCCTTGTACAAATCGGACAAAATTTTTGGTAGAGCAGCAACTGAGTCCGGTCCCTTACGCCCGCAGCGGGTGGCATCATCTTCCCCGTTAAAGTGCCACATGGGGTGCCCTCGATATTGAAGTGGCTGTACCCCCCGCATTATACATATTGACATAACCTCGATTATTGTCAGTCCTGATTGAGCCAGCATTTTTATCCGGCCCATTAGGTAAAGGACTTCTCCGTTATCTTCCTCCTGAGGGCTCCGAGGGCGCCAGCTGTGGCGTTTCTTCAGGGGAGCGTTGTCGAAATCAGGGAGGCCCATCCAAATAGGGTTCGGAAGGGGGACGTCCTCCATATAAAACCACTTCGAAGGCCAGTCCTCGGATGTCTTCTTCGGAGTACCGGACAGGTATCCGGTCCCGACGATGCACCATATTTTGGCTCCGCCCACTTGGTACAGTGACCCCTCCTGTGTATGGGGTACGAGGCAGAATAGCCTCTTCCATAGCTCGAAATGAGCTTCGCAGCCCAGAAACAGCTCGCAAAGGGCGACATAGCCAGCAACGTCTAATATGGAGGCAGGAGTGAAATTATGCAGCTGGAGGCCATAGAACTCCAGGAGCCCGCGGAGGAACAGATGAATTGTAAATCCAAGCCCTCTTAATAAGTACGGGACGAGGCATACCCGCTCCCCCATGGATGGGCTGGGAAAGATCTCCGCTTGCTCCCTGCCGTTATAGGTGGCAAGCCCGGCTTGAATGGGGACCATATACGCTGGAGGGAGAAATCCCTGGGTCTGCAACTCTACTAATTGGCCGTGGGGGACGGAACACTTCTTCCAATTGCCGGGCTTAGGGCTACGGGAGCGAGAGGTGGAGCTGCGACGACCGGCCATGTTGGAATGGAGTTTTTCCGGGTGCGGTCTGATGGATACTCGTTGTGGGAGGATGGTGTGATCTGGATCTGAGAATCCCCATCTCTTTAATAGACGATTTACCCACATGGCTAGGGTGGCAATTGTAAAAATGCCCCGACTTCTCGCATTCGCTCGACGCGTGGAGAATATCCATTATTAGGCACGGAAGCCAACGAGTGCAACATTTATGGGAAGCCGGACACTACTCAAACAAGTATTCAGAATTTGGAGAAGAACCCGCCTTGCAATGCCGAAGACAATCTGCGCACCGGACTCATCGCCATTGAAGCCTGGTTCGGGGGCTACTGAGGGAGTCCTGGGTTAGGGGGTCCTCGGACAGCCGGACTATATCCTTTGGCCAGACTGTTGGACTATGAAGATACAAGATTGAAGACTTCGTCCCGTGTCCGGATGGGACTCTCCTTGGCGTGGAAGGCAAGCTTGGTGATACGGATATGTAGATCTCCTCCCTTGTAGCCGACTCTGTGTAACCCTAGCCCTCTCCGGTGTCTATATAAACCGGAGGGTTTAGTCCGTAGGACAACAACAATCATACCATAGGCTAGCTTCTAGGGTTTAGCCTCTATGATCTCGAGGTAGATCAACTCTTGTAATACTCATATCATCAAGATCAATCAAGCAGGAAGTAGGGTATTACCTCCATCGAGAGGGCCCGAACCTGGGTAAACACTGTGTCCCCCGCCTCCTGTTACCATCCGCCTTAGACACACAGTTCGGGACCCCCTACCCGAGATCCGCCGGTTTTGACACCGACAGAGTCGTCAACACAGTAGTCGATCGGGGCACCAGCAGCGACGTCAGTCTCGTAGTCTACCGGAGAGAAGAGGGGGAAGAAACAATGAATACAATGCAAACAGATGCATAACGATGCATGACATGACAATGAGCGTTGCTAGGGGTGCCCAAACGCGGTAGTAGGTGATACCGGCGAAGGGGGGAAACATCCGGGAAAGCATTCCCGGTGTTTTGCATTTTCAGACAGATGAACCGGAGGGGGAAAGTTGCGTGTTTGCTATGCTAGGGATGTGTGGTAGATGAACGGGCTATGTATTCAGATTCGTCTCGTCGTTCTGAGCAACTTTCATGTAGAAAACTTTTTCATCTGAGCTACGGTTTATTTTCTATGTTTTTCTAAAGTTTTAATCATTTTCTAAATTTATTTATCTATTTAATTCTAACATTATCCAGAATAGTGCCTGCTGACGTCAGCATGACATCAGCAGTCAAGAGGGCGTTGACTGGTCAATCTTATGTGTGGGTCCCGCATGTCATACTCTGTTTATTCTAGTTAGGGTTTAACTAATCTAATTACTGTTTAATTAATTAACAATATTTAATTAGGTTAATTAAGCAAGATTAATTAAGTTAATTAATTAAATTTATTTTTACTTTTATTATTTTTTAATCTTATTTCCTGTAAAATCGTTCTGGGGGTTTGGGGCGCCACATGTCATAGGGCCAGCGGGCCTTAACGGGCACGATGCTAACGGGCGGCGGTGCGGGCGCCCAAACGGACGCGTGCCCGAGGGGCGCTGAGCACGCACGACGCACGCCGGTGTCGGCGGCGGCCAGAGCCAGGGGAGGCGGCGGAGGGGGAGATGGCCGCGACGGCGGACGTGGCTGCGGCGGGGCGCAGCAGGGTGGTGGCGCGCCGATGGCGGGTGCACGGCGCGACATGGCGGGTGGCCTCCGGCGAGCAGTGACAAGGGGGCGAGATCCAGCAGCTGCAACAGCGAGGAACAGGGGGGCACGGCGAGGCAAGGCAGGGCGACGGCCCGGGCGGAGGGCGACGCCGTCCGGGGCAGGACGAGGCTGGCGCGGGCGGCGAGCAATGGTGGAAGGGCAAAGCGGCGCAGCAGTAAGGGCGCGGCCGGAAGGCAGCCGCGGTGAGCATGGCGGCCAAGGCCAGCCGCGCGGCGTGGGACGATGACGACTGGCGGCGTAGGCGGACAGGGGAGGCCAGAGGAGGCCACGGCGGACGTGGGCCTCGGCGGCCAGAGCGGGGAAGGCGCGCGGGGCGCCGTGGTGCGCGCCGGTGCACACGATGCAGTGGCCGCGTGGGGCGAGCGGGGCACGGGCAGCGCGAGGGAGCGTGCGGGCGAGGGAGAGAGAGGAGGCCCGGGGCCTCGCCGCGAGCGGTAGAGGGTCGGGCAGCGGTGCTCGGGGAGGAGGATGGAGACGAAGGGGACGGAGCGGAAGCAGTCCGGCGAGGACGCTTCAGGCGGCGAGGTGGCCGCGATGGCGGGCGACGGGGGGGGGGGGGCGATGGGATCGGGCTCCTCCCGATCCAGATCCAGTCGAGGGAGTGGGGGAGTGGGGTGTGGGGCGACAGGGGAGGGGGCGATGGGATCGGGCTCCTCTCGATCCAGATCCAGTCGAGGGAGTGGGGTGTGGGGCGACGGGGGAGTGGGTTAGGGTTTCGGGGGGAGTTATGGAGAGGGAGTGGGGGTGGGCGGCTGAAGTGGTCGACTAGGTCGGCCAGTTGGGTCGGTTGGCCCGGGGGGGTCTTTTCTCTTCTACATGTTTTTTGATTTCGTTTAGTCTCTTTCCTTTTATTTATTTTCTTTTCTGTTTCATTTCAATTTAAAATATTTAGGCATTCTGTAAAATTGTGTTTCCTTCATCTAAAATACCTATGCATTATTTGGCACACTCCGAACATTTTAGTTTTAAAAGTTTGAAAACTTTTATTGTTTGCTGTGACTTTGAATTTGATTTTTGAACCGGTTTCGGACTAATGAGAGATTAGCAACAGTAACGGAGGTGACGTGGCATCATTAGCAGAGTTTCACGGTAGCTTAAATATCCGGGAGTCACAATTCTCCTCCACTACAAGAAATCTCATCCCGAGATTTAAGAGGGAAGTAAAGGGGGAAGGTTCGGGTTACGAAATTCTAGGGATTGTTCTTGGTCTTGGTTGTTCTTCTCGAAGAAAATGATCCATTACATTGATGTCTTCATTTCGCTGTTTCAGGTCATCATGATGAAGTTGTCGTCCTTTCTTCGGGAACTCCATCGTACTTACGAATAGGTAAGGGGCAGCTTTACAACAATTGAATGTTATAAGGGAAAATCATCTGGGGGGTATCCCAAGAATGATCATAAGAGTATCTCTCGAGTTGAACAAATGAAACACATCGAGAGCAAAGTAAGAAGGTACCATAAGAAGTTTGAAGCGGATAGACAATAATCATTGCCTGAAACAACGCGTGAAAGGGGTTCAAGGCAACGGGAATAGGTATTGTGTTTAATACCAGAATTGATGATCACACGGAAGGTGGCTCGTGAATTACATACGAAGCCAAGCGTGAGGAATAACTTTAGAAACAGGGTTGTACAGGAGAGTCAGGTTTCGATCCTGTGGAACTGTGGGTTATGGGCCCACCATGTGTGTTAAAAGTAGGAAGGACGGTGATGTCTTGCACGATCATGTAAGCAAGCATGTCAGGGGATAGCCTGTTAGTTATGTCGGCAACAACATCGGTACCAAGGGCGAGGGACGAAGAGAACCATTTTCCTGCTCATTGAACGAGGCGGACCAATAGGCAAAGTTCTCGTCCATCGGTGGTCACCGGAATGTCATCAACAATAGTAACAGGGTCTTGCTGATAGAATTGTACAATGAGGTGTTTACATAAGCAGTGAATTATTACTGCTTAGTTTATATAGATCACAAGAAAGGTCAAACAAACCAATGGAAAGGAAAATGTGATCATCAGGTTAAACAGAACAATGGAAAGGAAAATGTGTTAAAACACATATTTCGGGGTATATCCTTCTCAAGGACAAGCAGAGAAGAAATATCCATGACGGGATATAAAGAAGAAAACCCTTTAGGTAAGGGGAGAGAAATTTCATGAAATTACCCATACAATGGTGTTTGGATAATTGAGCAAGAAACATTTAGCATTGGGCCTCAAATGTTCTCGTTGAAAATCGGAGTATCACAGACATGCTTCGAGATAGCATTGACATGGTCACTGGGTAAAGAACGGACTTTGGATACTCTAAGGATCCATCAGGAACAATTTACAGAATAAGTCTTACAATTTCCTCATGGAAGAATGGCTAACCTTGCCAAAAAGGAAACTATAATAATCGGTCCTCCTGCCAGGTGTGCTAGGCATGACATCACCTTACCGCGTCATGTAAAGACAAATGGTATAAATCTTGGAAATATGTTCCGACCATCATATCTGGCCGAGTTTCAGATCTGATCAGTGTTAGGATACCTCAGACTCAGGATGCCTGAGAAGAAAAGGTGCAAAACAAATTGACGAGACGGCATTGTAAGATTCTCAGGAAATGTACTATGGAAGCGAGTTCTGAAACAAGAGTTCATCATTTAAACCAAGGAGAGGATGAGGGGGTAGCTGATGGACTCAGTAGCAATTCATCAAGGTTTCCAAAAAGATGGATTTCCACAATTAAGTGAACGAGGTGATAGCATCGGACACACCGAAGTATATAATGAGGTAGGACGATAAAAGTTAGAATGGTGATTCGATAATGAAACTATCGGCGGGTTGCTAGAGATATTAAATTCTCACAACAGAGGTCACTCAACACGGGGGCCAAGAAAGGACTGGTGATGGCGAGAAGCATCACTGCAACAAGAATTTCTTAAGAGTTGGTGAAATTCCCACGCTATTCTTGACAAATAAGATGGTAATACTCCAAGGTAAAGAAGAACAATTGTTGGATAGCAAGGAACTCAAGGTATAACACAAAACACGAACAAGTTTGTCTTGGAGGGAAGGCAGTAGAGTGATCAATGATAACACTAATCATCGAGGGCAAGTATGGTCTTTCTCATCATGAATTCAATTGATATCCTAGAAGAGTTCAGAATGCTGATGCTGATCACAACACATTTGTCGAGAGATTTCATGAAGATGTAATCGATCGGCGATGACATCAAGTCAAAGGAATTATGAAGCGAAAGGTTATTGGAACCACGGGTAGGACACAAATTCTAAATCAAGCTTGCTGCTCAAGGTGAAATGGTATTACGAGGAAGATCGACGTAAGCTTAGCTCGCGGTCGAAAGTTGTGCTCCGGAAGAAGGACCAGGTAGCACAGTTAAAATCAACACTAATAGATATAGTCGAGCAGGCTAGGAATGACATGATCGAGTACAAACTCATAAGTAAAGAAGATAGTAAGAGTTGTTGCACCGCAATGTGGAATCGGTTCAGTTATCAGTGTCTTTAAGTGTTTTAAAAACTTGGAGCCCGTGAAAAATTGGAATCAGTGAGGATGTAGTACTTGATGAAGAACTCATAAGAGGTTATGCAGTTCCGTGATAATCTTGAGATACGGGGGATAATACTCGACGACGGATCAAAATAGAGGTTGGACTGGGGTATTGCTCTGCAGAAGACAAGTGCTTTAACTTGCACGTGAAATGGTATTTAAAGGAGAACATGGTCGGGACAACGATTGCAAAAGGCCAGATCCCAGATATAAGATGAACTTATACCAAGGGAATACTTTAATTTAAGAGAAGCTTTAATGGTAAGATCTACATCATGTCCATGGGTATGAACACAAAGTTCAAGGTCGACTCCCACTTCTTCAATGCATAACCTTTCATTTACTGCTCTACAAAAAATGATTTGTGTGAAGATCTACCTGGTGAATTACCAGAGGAGTATGAACCTTGGTAAACTTTCGAGTTCACACAGATTAAGGAATGCACAGGGTTCAACCCATCGGGGCTTCTTAGAAACCTATACCACAAGCTCCGAGAGTAATTATCACCAGCTCGAAAGCAGAGCATGGTTTGGCCAAATCCAAGAATAGGATTTACCAATGGCATTTTGTATTAGGGAAAGAACTTCCAAAGTGATTGAATTGATGGACGTCGCCGGATAGAATCCAACAAAAGAATCCAATGGTCCTCAAGGGATCTAATGTGAGCATCGGTACTCAACCAGAGGAAGAAGGAATGCAAGGAGATCAGATTATAGAAACAACTGACTAATCCAAAGCTCAATTGCACCGGAATTATGAATTCCATGTCAAGGGATCAGAAGCAAACGCTCTGATTAAGGATGGATAAGTTGAGTAGGCTTAGGGGTACAATCGATGGCAAGTTGATTGGTCGAGATCCAGCTCGTGTTTAAAATGACATCTGAGCTAGAAGGATGAATTCTAATTACGACCGATGATTGCGAACATCCGCATCATATTGAATCAACGGTCTCAAAATGATAGTGACAAAGAATGTCAATGAATAATGCTAGGCATTTGGAATTAACCATAATGCAGGCAGACAAGAATTTCTACAGCCATAGGCTGCAGAGGATTCTCGAACGATCGGATAATATTTCGAAGAATTTTGTGAAACACCTGAACAACTGGGGATGAACGAATCCCCGATAAGTGTGAGGAATTATTCATACATGTATTCATGAGGAAAAGGAGCTGCAAGGTAGCAGACACAAAGGATTCTCGGAATATCCAAAGTATTTCAGAGTATCTTGTAATAACAAGAACAATTGGAAAATGAAGTTATGGACGACAAGTGTATGTAGCTTTCCATAGGGATTTATCGGTGGTATGGAATTGCAACGGCGAAGGGCACAAGGGTCTCGGGGAAACATCGGAGAGTATTGTCAGAATCTTCCGTTGAAGCAGTCGATCATCTGTAATGAAGGGGCTCTCCGGCAGGAAGTGGTAACGAGAACCTAGAGTTAGATTTTAGCAAAATCATTTAACCTGAATAGAAGAGAGATCAGAGTCCCAGAGTATATATCGAGGAATAAAAGATCCTAATACCACCCAATGGCAACGTGGGCCCGTAAGGCACACAGCCATGTTAGTAAAAGTTTTGTAATGTCTAGACTCAGCTTCGGCCAAGGAGTTTGGAAGGGGGATTCCTACAGGCAGTCGGCTCTAATACCAACTTGTGACGCCCCCGATTCGATCGTACACTAATCATACACGCAAACATGTACGATCAAGATCAGGGACTCACGGGAAGATATCACAACACAACTCTAAAAATAAAATAAGTCATACAAGCATCATAATACAAGTCAGGGGCCTTGAGGGCTCGAAAACAAGTGCTCGATCATAGAAGAGTCAGCGGAAGCAACAATATCTGAGTACAGACATAAGTTAAACAAGTTGCCATAAGATGGCTAGCACAAACTGGGATACAGATCGAAAGAGGCGCAGGCCTCCTGCCTGGGATCCTCCTAAACTACTCCTGGTCATCGGCGGCGGCCTACACGTAGTAGTAGGAACCCTCGGTGTAGTAGGAGTCATCGAAGGTGGCTTCTGACTCCTGAGCTCCAGCAACTAGTTGCGACAACCGAGAAGAATGGAAAAGGGGAAAAGAGGGGGAATGCAACCGTGAGTACTCATCCAAAGTACTCGCAAGCAAGGATCTACACTACATATGCATGGGTATATGTGTAAAGGGGCAATATCGGTGGACTGACCTGCAGAATGCCAGAATAAGATGGGGAAAGCTAGTCATGTCGAAGACTACACTTCTGGCAGCCTCCATCTTGCAGCATGTAGAAGAGAGTAGATGGTAAGTTCACCAAGTATCATCGCATAGCATAATCCTACCCGACGATCCTCTCCTCGTCGCTCTGTTAGAAAGCGATCACCAGGTTGTATCTGGCACTTGGAAGGGTGTGTTTTATTAAGTATCCGGTTCTAGTTGCCATAATTTCAAAACTATTTTTTAGTGCTAAACTGTTTGTGGCAGTGGCATAAATTGTACCACTATTTTAGGTGCCACTTTTGTATTTTTATTGATACTAAAACAAGACAGATTAGAAGTAAAAGAAAATTAATAAAAGGAAAACGTTACAAAAACAAAAAAACAAAAACAAAGAGGACCCCCCTGGACAACTGGCCAACAGGCCGAGCTGACCACCCACACGACCCAGCCGGCCCATCGCGGCTGTATAACCCCCGCACACCCGAAACCCTAGACCGACCCCTTCCCCACTCCCCCTGTCGGTCCACTCCCCCTCCCACGACCTCCTCTGCCCCCAGATCTGGATCGGGGAAAACGATGCCCCGACCCCATCGCTCGTCGCCTCGCCGACGCCACCCGGAACGCGCGCCGCCGCCTGGACCTCCTGCCCGTCGGACCGCACGCCTTCCTCGTCCTCCTCCCTGACTCGCGTCGTCGAGCCTCGCCGCCCCGTTCCCCTGCACCGCAAGTGAGGCCCGACCTCTCCTCCTCTCCCCCCTACTCCGTGCCTGTCTGCGCCTCACTCTCACCACGCTCACCGCACGCACTGCACACCCATAGCCGTGCTCCGCCGCCCGCATCGGCACCTCGTTCATGCCCAGCGCTCGCGGCCACCGCGCCCTCCTCCGCACGTGCACGCTGCCCGCCCGCTCCGGCCACTGCCCCAATCGCCATGCCCCACTGCCTTTCCTCTGCTGCATCCCATGACGCGCACACCGCCCAGTGCGCGCCCAACGTGGCCGCGCCTCGCACGCGCCCCGCCTCGTGCGCGCCCACCGTGGCCTCCTCCCCTCCTGCTGCTCTTGCCGCCGCTTCCCCGCGGCCTCGCACGCTGCGGCAGCTCGCCTACCCGAGGCCAGGCCGCCCTTGTGCACTCCCCGCTGTTGCGCTGCCGCCTGCTGCCGGTGCCACCGCGCGCCGAGGCGATTGTTGTTGCTCCCCTACTCCCCGCTGCTTTCGCCCGCCGCCGTTCCGCTGCATGACCGCACGGGCCCTGCCGCGCCACCACTTCGGCCGCCGCGCGCCCCGCCGCCCACTGCACGTATCCGCCATGGCTGCGCCTATCCCTGGCCGGTGCCGTGCCCCGCCATGGCCCCCGTCCCCGCCCGGGGCCGCGCCCTTTCCCCCCTGGCCGGAGTCCGCTCCTCGGGTAGCCACGGGCGCACGCCCGCACCCGAACGCCCGAACCCGCTATGGCCCCTGTGGGCCTATGGCAAACGGGCCCCGCCCCAGAATGTTTTTTTGTAAAATAAAAGAAAATAAAATTAAAAATGAATTAATAAAATTAATAATTAATTAATCCTGTTTAATTAATCTAATTAACTAGTTAGTTTAATTAAACAGTAATTAGATTAGTTAAATCCTGATTAACCTAAACAGAGTATGACATGCGGGACCCACACGTCAGATTGACCCAATCAACACCCTGTTGACTGCTGACGTCACGCTGACATCATGATGATGTCAGCAGACACTATTCTGGATAATGTTAGAATTAAATAGATAAATAAATTTAGAAAATAATTAAAACTTTAGAAAAATATAGAAAATAAACCGTAGGTCAGATGAAAATGTTTTCTACATGAAAGTTGCTCAGAACGACGAGACGAATCCAAATACACAACCTGTTTGTCCGCCACACATCCGTAGCATAGCAAACATGCAACTTTCCTCCTCCGGTTCATTATCCGAAAATGCGAAACACCGGGGATACTTTCTCGGATGTTTCCCCCTTCGTCGGTATCACCTCCTACCGCGTTAGGGCACACCTAGCACCGACATTGTCATGTCATGCATCGCCATGCTTATGTTTGCATTATATTTATTGTTTCTTCCCCCTCTTCTCTCGTTAGACACCGAGACTGACGCCGCTGGTACCCAGTACGACTACAGTGTTGACGGCCCCTCCTTCTCGTCTGAGCTTCCAGGCAAGCCCCCCCTGATCACCAGATATCGCCTATTCCTTCTCTCTACTGCTTGCATTAGAGTAGTGTAGCATGTTACTGCTTTTGGTTAATCCTATTCTGCTGCATAGCCTGTCATTGTTGCTACAGTTGTTACCCTTACCTGCAATCCTAAATGCTTAGTATAGGATGCTAGTATTCCATCAGTGGCCCTACACTCTTGTCCGTCTGCCATGCTATACTACTGGGCCGTGATCACTTCGGGAGGTGATCACGGGCATTTGCTATATACTTTATACTGTTACATTACTTATGATACTATTCGGAGATGGGGGCTGAAGGGGCAGGTGGCTCCATCCCGGTAGAGGTGGGCCTGGGTTGCCGACGGCCCCCGACTGTTACTTTGTGGCGGAGCGACAGGGCAGGTTGAGACCACCTAGGAGAGAGGTGGGCCTGGCCCTGGTCGGTGTTCGCGGATACTTCAATTAACATGCTTAACGAGATCTTGGTATTTGATCTGAGTCTGGCCACTGGCTTATACGCACTAACCAACTACGCGGGAACAGTTATGGGCACTCAACGTCGTGGTATCAGCCGAAGCCTTCTTGACGTCAGCGACTGAGCGGCGCGCGCTGGATTGGACTGGAACGCTTGCTCTTGTATTAGGGAGCCTAGGTCTACTTACCGGCCGCGTACGCAACATGCAGGTGTGCAATGGGCGATGGGCCCAGACCCCTGCGCGCATAGGATTTAGACCGGCGTGCTGACCTCTCTGTTGTTCCTAGGTGGGGCTGTGACGTGTTGATCTTTTGAGGCCGGGCATGACCCAGGAAAGTGTGTCCGGCCAAAGGGGATCGAGTGTGTTGGGTAATGTGGTGCACCCCTGCAGGGAAGTTTATCTATTTGAATAGCCGTGATCTTCGGTAACAGGATGACTTGGAGTTGTACCTTGACCTTATGACAACTAGAACCGGATACTTAATAAAACACACCCTTCCAAGTGCCAGATACAACCCGGTTATCGCTCTCACACAGGGCGGCGAGGGGAGGATCGCCGGGTAGGATTATGCTATGCGATGCTACTTGGTGAACTTACCCTCTACTCTCTTCTACATGCTGCAAGATGGAGGCTGCCAGAAGCGTAGTCTTCGACAGGACTAGCTATCCCCCTCTTATTCTGGCATTCTGCAGTTCAGTCCACCGATATTGCCCCTTTACACAGATACCCATGCATATGTAGTGTAGATCCTTGCTTGTGAGTACTTTGGATGAGTACTCACGGTTGCTTTTCTCCCTCTTTTCCCCCTTTCCTTTCCTCTCGGTTGTCGCAACCAGATGCTGGAGCCCAGGAGCCAGACGCCACCGTCGACGATGACTCTTGCTACACCGGAGGTGCCTACTACTAGGTGCAGGCCGCTGACGACGACCAAGAGTAGTTTAGGAGGATCCCAGGGAGGAGGCCTATGCCTCTTTCGATCTGTATCCCAGTTTGTGCTAGCCTTCTTAAGGCATACTTGTTTACTTATGTCTGTACTCAGATAGTGTTGCTTCCGCTGACTCATCTATGATCGAGCACTTGTATTCGAGCCCTCGAGGCCCCTGGCTTGTATTATGATGCTTGTATGACTTATTTTTTTTAGAGTTGTGTTGTGATATCTTCCCGTGAGTCCCTGATCTTGATCGTACACGTTTGCGTGTATGATTAGTGTACGATTGAATCGGGGGCGTCGCAAGTTGGTATCAGAGCCGACTGCCTGTAGGAATCCCCTTTTCCAACCCCTTGGCCGAAGTTGAGTCTAGTCATTGAAAAGGTTTTACTAACATGGTTGTGCGGCTCACGGGCCACGTTGCCATTGGGTGGTATTAGGATCTTTTATTCCTCAACCTATACTCTGGGACTCTGATCTCTCTTCTATTTGGGTTAAAAAGAATTTGCTAACTCTTAACTCTAGGTTCTCGTAACTACTTCCTCCCGGAGAGCCCCTCACTCCAGATGGTTGCTTAGTGCCCCAGAAGATTTCAAAGATACTCTTCGATGTTCTCTCGAGGCCTTGTGCCCGTCGTTTTTGCAATTCCCTTCCATTGATAGACCCCTATGGATTGCCACGTACATTTGTCATTCTTACAATCATCCCCCGATGATCTTCTTATTACCAGATACCCCGAAATACTCTCTATTGTTCCGAGAATACTTGGTGCCTACCAACTTGCAGTTCTTTGTCACGTGAATACCCCTACGGATAAATCCTCGCACTTGTCGAGTATCCGTTCATCCCCAGTTGTTCATGTGTTTCACAAAGTCTTCGAAATACCATTCGGTCTTCCGTAAATCCTGAGCAGCCTATTGCTCTTGAAATTTTTGCTTCCTTGCATTTTGGTTAATCCCATAAGTCTCGTAATCTTATTGGCATCCCTTGTCATTCTCATTTTTGAGTCCATTGATTCAATATGTTGCAAATGCTCACAATCCTCAGTCAGATCCTAGAATCCATCCTTCCGGCTCAGACGTCATTTTAAACATGAGTTGGATCTCGACCAATCAAATTGTCGTCGAGTGTACCCCTAAGCTTACTTGACTTATCCATCCTTAATCAGAGCATTTGCTTATGATCCCTTGAATTGGAAATCATAATTCTTTTGCATTTGAGCTTTGAATTAGTCAGTTGTTTCTATGACCTGATGCCTTTGCATTCTTCTCCTTCTGATTGAGTACCGATACTCACATTAGATTCCTTGTGGTCCGCGAGACCAATTGCTTGGTTAGTATCCGACAGTGTCCTTCATATACAAAAACCTCGAGAAGTTCTTTCCCTGATACATAATGCCTTCGGTAAATTGTATCCTCTGCCTTGTCGAGCATGCTCTGCTTTCGAGCTTGTGTTATTTACTCCTGAAGTTTGTGGTATATGTTCCTAAGAGGCCCTGATGGGTTGAAGCAATGCCTAACCTAATCTATGTGAGCTCGAAAGATTTCATGGGCCATACTCATCTGGTATTTCACCAGGTAAAACTTTCAACACTAATGTCATTATTGACAACTAGAAGTGAATGTAAGGTTGTGCTTTGGAGAAGTGGGAGTCGACCTTGAACTTTGTGTTCATGCCCATGGACCCAATGTGGAACTTATCATGGAAGCTTCTTGTATTAATAATGGTCCCCTTGTTATAAGTTCATCTTGTATCCATGTTGGTCCTTTGCAAACATGGTTCCAAACATGATTGTTCTCCTTTGATTCTATTTCTCGCACAAGTTAAAGTACTTGCCTTTTACAGATCAACACATCTCCGCCACCTCTATTTTGATCTGCCTTCGAGTACTACCCCTGGTATCTCGAGGATATAATGCAATCGCACTACATCTTATGAATTTCTGATGAAGTAGTACCTTTCCTTGTCATAGTCACTCCAATGGTTCTGGGTTGTCATCAACCGAGGCCTCCGAGAATTGAATCGAATCCGCACTGCAATTCAGTACTCCTAGTACTTTGTTGTTGAGAAGTTTAATACTCCATCATGTCATTCCTAGCCTGATCGGCTACATCATCATCGTGCTAAATTTAACTGTGCTACCTGGTTCTTCTTCTCGGAGCACAAAATTCGACGGTGAGCTAATCTTACATCGATCTTTCTCGTCATATCATTTCTCCTTGAATAGCAAACTTGATTTCAAGTTTGTGTCGTACCCATGGTTCCAATAACTTTTTGCTTCATCATTTCGTTGACTTGATGTCATTGCCGATCAGTTACATCTTCTCGAAACCTCTCGACAAATGTGTCCGGATCATCATCAACATTCTGAGGTCTTCCAAGATGTCTATCAAATTCTTGATGAGAAATACCATCCTTTGCCCTCGATGATTTGGGTTATCATCGACAACATTATTGCATTCCCTCCAACACAAAACTTGTTCTTGTTTTGTGTTGTACCTTGAGTTCCTTGCTATCTAACTTATCTTATCTTATACCGCGGAGTATTACCATCTTTTATGTCAAGAATGTTGTGAGGACTGCTCCACCTCTTAAAAATTCTTGATATAGTAACACTTCTCGCCATCTCTGTCTTTTCTTGTCCCCGTGTTGTTTCTAACCGGAATGCTGACAAATGAATTCTGACGTGCGAATTCAAAACTTCTAGCAACCCTATTGCTTTGAAGTTAGTGGTCGACATTTCATTCTTAGACCATTGGTTATCGAGTCACCATTCTACCATTGATCATGCTACCTAAACCCATATTTCGGGTGTACCTTTCAACCAATGTTTAATTATGTATGTTTTGCTCGAGCATACAACATTATACCATTTGATCTGACAAATGTTATCTCCATGTTCACATAACTATGGAAATCTCGATGGATTGCCACTGAGTCCATCAGCCACCCCCCCCCCTCATCCTCTCCTTGGTTTAATGCTGATGAACCCTTGTCTCGGAACTCACTTCCATAGTCATTTCCCGAGAATCTTACAATGTCATCTCGTCAGTTGGTGTAGCACCTTTTCTTCTCAAGCATCCTGATCCTGAGGTATCCTGACACCAATCAGATCTGAATCTCGGTCAGATATGATGGTTGGAATATATTTCCAAGAGTTATAACATTGGTCTTTTATATGACCCGGTAAGATGATGTCATGCCCAGCGCACCTGGCCGTAGGACCTATTGTTATAGTTCCCTTAGCAAGGTTAGCGCTTCTTCCATGAGGAAATCGTAAGACTTATTCTATAAGTTGTTCCTGATGGATCCCTTGTGCATCCAAATTCTGCCCCTTACTTGATGACCATGTCAATGCTATCTCGGAGCAATGTCTATGGTACTCTGATCATCGATAAGAACATTTGAAGCACCATGCTAAATTTCCTTTATCAATTTTTCAAACACCATTGTTTGGGTAATCTCAAGAAATTCCTCTCCCCTTACCTAAAGGGTCTACGTAATATCCTGTCATGGATATCATGCCTTGCTTGTCCTTGGGAAGGTATACCCCTGAAATATGTGTTTAAACACATTTTCATTTCCATTGTTCTATTTAACCTGATGATCACCTTTTGCTTTCCATTGTTTGGTTTAACTTTTATTGTGATCTATATGATCTAAGCAGTAATATTCTTCTGCTTAAGTAAACACCTAGGTGTACAATCGTGTCGGTAAGACCCTGTTCCTATTGTTGATGACATTCCGGTAACCACCGATGCACGAGAACTTTGCCTATTGGTCCGCCTCGTCCTAACGAGTAGGAAAATGGTTCTCTTCGTCCCTCGCCCTTGGTACCGACGTTGTTGCCGACATAATCGACAGGCTACCCTCTGACATGCCTTGCTTGCATGATCACGCAAGGCGTCTCCGCCCTCCTACTTTTAACCCACATGGTGGGCCCATAACCCACAGTTCCACATGATCGAAACCTAACTCCCCTGTACAACCCTGTTTCTAATGGTTATTCCTCACGCTTGGCTTCATATTTAATTCACGGGCCACCTTCCTAGTGCTCTATTCTAGTATTAGACGCAATACTTACTCTCACTGCTCTGAACCCCTTCCTCACTCTGGTTCAGACTTCGAGCAACTATTTATCCGCTTGGAACCTCTTATTGTACCTTCATACCTTACTCTCGATGTATTTTATATGTTTCAACTCGAGAGATACTCTTATGCTCATTCATGGGTTAACCCCCAGATTGTTTCCCTCATAAGCGTTTTGTCGTAGCCGAGCTGCCCCTTACCTATTCGTATGTACGTTGGAGTTCCCGAAGAAAAGGATGACTTCAGCATGATGACCTGAAGTAGAGAAATGAAGACATCAACGCTATGGATCAACTTCTTCGAGAAGAGCAACTACGAACGAAAAGATCCGTTAGAATTTCATAACCAAATCCCTTCCCCCTTACCCCCCCTCCTAAATCTCGGGACGAGATTTCTTGTAGTGGAGGAGAATTGTGACGCCCGGATAATTAAGCTACAGTAACCCTCTGTTAAGGATGCCACGTCACTTCGATTTCTGTTGCTAATCTCGCGTTAGTTCAAAATCGTTTCAAATTCATGATTCGAAATCAAGCAAACATTAAAAGTTTTCAAATGTCAAAACTAAAATGTTCTAAATATGACAAATAAATCATATGTAATATCGATGGAGAAACCACACTTTTATGAAGTGTTAAAATGCACTATAATAAATAAACTGTGGTAAAACAGTTATTCAAATGCTTTTAAAAATATTAAAAAAATTCAAAACTATTTTTTAGTGCTAAACTGTTTGTGGCACTGGCATAAATTGTAACACTATTTTAGGTGCCACTTTTGTATTTTTATTGATACTAAAATAGAACAGATTAGAAGTAAAAGAAAATTAACAAAAGGAAAACATTACAAAAACAAAGAGGACTCCCTGGCCAACTGGGCCAACAGGCCCAGCTGACCACCCACTCGACCCAGCCGGCCCATCGCGGCTGTATAACCCCCGCACACCCGAAACCCTAGACCGACCCCTTCCCCACTCCCCCCTGTCGGTCCACTCCCCCTCCCACGACCTCCTCTGCCCCCCGATCTGGATCGGGGCAAACGATGCCCCGACCCCATCGCCTCGTCGCCTCGCCGACGCCACCCGGAACACGCGCCGCCGCCTGGACCTCTCCCCCCGTCGGACCGCACGCCTTCCTCGTCCTCCTCCCCGACTCGCGTCATCGAGCCTCGCCGCCCCGTTCCCCTGCACCGCAAGTGAGGCCCGGCCTCTCCTCCTCTCTTCCCTACTCCGTGCCTGTCTGCGCCTCACTCTCACCGCGCTCACCGCACGCGCTGCACACCCATCGCCGTGCTCCGCCGCCCGCATCGGCTCCTCGTTCACGCCCAACGCTCGTGGCCACCGCGCCCTCCTCCACACGTACACGCTGCCCGCCCGCTCCGGCCACTGCCCCAATCGCCACGCCCCACTGCCTTTCCTCTGCTGCATCCCACGACGCGCACACCGCCCAGCGCGCGCCCAACGTGGCCGCGCCTTGCACGCGCCCCGCCTCGTGCGCGCCCACCGTGGCCTCCTCCCCTGCTGCTGCTCTTGCCGCCGCTTCCCCGCGGCCTCGCGCGCTGCGGCAGCTCGCCTACCCGAGGCCGCCCTTGTGCACTCCCCGTTGCTGCGCTGTCGCCTGCTACCGGCGCCACCACGCGCCAAGGCGATTATCGTTGCTCCCCTGCTCCCCGCTGCTTTCGCTCACCGCCGTTCCGCTGCTTGACCGCACGGGCCCGGCCGCGCCACCACTTCGGCCGCCGCGCGCCCCGCTGCCCACTGCACGTATCCGCCATGGCCGCGCCTATCCCTGGCCGGTGCCGTGCCCTGCCGTGGCCGCCGTCCCCGCCCGGGGCCGCGCCCTTTCCCCCCTGGCCGGAGTCTGCTTCTTGGGTAGCCACGGGCACATGCCCGCACCCGAACGCCCGAACCCGCTATGGCCCCTGTGGGCCTATGGCAAACGGGCCTCGCCCCAGAACGTTTTTTATAAAATAAAAGAAAATAAAATTAAAAATGAATTAATAAAATTAATAATTAATTAATTAATTAAGTTAATTAATCATGTTTAATTAATCTAATTAACTAGTTAGTTTAATTAAACAGTAATTAGATTAGTTAAATTCTGATTAACCTAAACAGAGTATGACATGCGGGACCCACACGTCAGATTGACCCAGTCAACACCCTGTTGACTGCTGACGTCACGCTAACGTCATGATGATGTCAGCAGACACTATTCTGGATAATGTCAGAATTAAATAGATAAATAAATTCAGAAAATAATTAAAACTTTAGAAAAACATAGAAAATAAACCGTAGCTTAGATGAAAATGTTTTCTACATGAAAGTTGCTCAGAACGACGAGACGAACCCGAATACACAGCCCGTTCGTCTGCCACACATCTGTAGCATAGCAAACACGCAACTTTCCCCCTTCGGTTCGTCTATCCGAAAACACGAAAACACGAAACATCGTCTATCACCTCCTACCGCGTTAGGGCACACTTAGCACCACGCATTGTCATGTCATGCATCGCCATGCTTATGTTTGCATTATATTTATTGTTTCTTCCCCCTCTTCTCTCGTTAGACACCGAGACTGCCGCCGCCGCTACCCAGTACGACTACGGTGTTGACGACCCCTCCTTCTCTCGTTAGGGGGAACACTTTTCTTGAAATTATCATAAGGGATCATCTTACTTACTACCGTCGTTCTAAGCAAATAAGATGCAAAAACATGATAAACATCACATGCAATCAAATAGTGACATGATATGGCCAATATCATCATGCTCCTTTGATCTCCATCTTCGGGGCACCATGATCATCTTCGTCACCGGCATGACACCATGATCTCCATCATCATGATCTCCATCATTGTGTCTTCATGAAGTCGTCATGCCAACGATTACTTCTACTTCTATGGCTGACGTGTTTAGCAACAAAGTAAAGTAATTTACATGGCGTTATTCAATGACACGCAGGTCATACAAAATAATAAAGACAACTCCTATGGCTCCTGCCGGTTGTCATACTCATCGACATGCAAGTCGTGATTCCTATTACAAGAATATGATCAATCTCATACATCACATATATCATTCATCACATCTTCTGGCCATATCACATCACATAGCACTTGCTGCAAAAACAAGTTAGACGTCCTCTAATTGTTGTTGCAAGTTTTTACGTGGCTTGTATAGGTTTCTAGCAAGAACGTTTCTTACCTATGTAAAACCACAACGTGATTTGCCAATTTCTATTTACCCTTCATAAGGACCCTTTTCATCGAATCCGTTCCGACTAAAGTAGGAGAGACAGACACCCGCTAGCCACCTTATGCAACTAGTGCATGTCAGTCGGTGGAACCTGTCTCACGTAAGCGTACGTGTAAGGTCGGTCCGGGCCGCTTCATCCCACAATGCCGCCGAAACAAGATAAGACTAGTAGCGGCAAGAAGAATTGGCAAACTCAACGCCCACAACTGCTTTGTGTTCTACTCGTGCATAGTAACTACGCATAGGCCTGGCTCATGATGCCACTGTTGGGAATCGTAGCATAATTTTAAAATTTTCCTACGCTCACCAAGATGCATCTATGGAGTATACTAGCAACGAGGGGAAAGGAGTGCATCTACATACCCTTGTAGATCGCGAGCGGAAGCGTTCCAATGAACGTGGATGACGGAGTCGTACTCGCCGTGATTCAAATCACCGATGACCGAGTGCCGAACGGACGGCACCTCCGCGTTCAACACACGTACGGTGCAGCGACGTCTCCTCCTTCTTGATCCAGCAAGGGGGAAGGAGAGGTAGATGGAGATCCAGCAGCACGATGGCGTGGTGGTGGATGTAGCGGGTCTCGGCAGGGCTTCGCCGAGCTTCTGCGAGAGGGAGAGGTGTTGCAGGGGAGGGGGGAGGCGCCCAAGGCTTTGATGTTGCTGCCCTCCCTCCCCCCCTTTATATAGGCCCCCTGGGAGGGGGGGCTCCGTCCAAAACCCATCTAGGGTGGGGGCGGCGGCCAAGGGGGTGCCTTGCCCCCCAAGGCAAGTGGGAAGCCCCCCCCCCCACCCTAGGGTTTGCAACCCTAGGCGCATGGGGGAGGCCCATGGGGGGGCGCCCAGCCCACTAGGGGCTGGTTCCCTTCCCACTTCACCCCATGGGCCCCTCTGGGATAGGTGGCCCCACCCGGTGGACCCCCGGGACCCTTCCGGTGGTCCCGGTACGATACCGGTAACCCCCGAAACTTTCCCAGTGGCCGAAACTTGACTTCCTATATATAATTCTTCACCTCCGGACCATTCCGGAACTCCTCGTGACGTCTGGGATCTCATCCGGGACTCCGAACAACTTTCGGGTTTCCGCATACACATATCTCTACAACCCTAGCGTCACCGAACCTTAAGTGTGTAGACCCTACGGGTTCAGGAGACATGCAGACATGACTGAGATGTCTCTCTGGTCAATAACCAATAGCGGGATCTGGATACCCATGTTGGCTCCCACATGTTCCACGATGATCTCATCGGATGAACCACGGTGTCGAGGATTCAATCAATCCCGTATGCAATTCCCTTTGTTAATCGGTATGTTACTTGCCCGAGATTCGATCGTCGGTATCCCAATAACTTGTTCAATCTCGTTACCGGCAAGTCTCTTTACTCGTACCGCAATGCATGATCCCGTGACTAACGCCTTAGTCACATTGAGCTCATTATGATGATGCATTACCGAGTGGGCCCAGAGATACCTCACCGTCACACGGAGTGACAAATCCCAGTCTCGATCCGTGCCAACCCAACAGACACTATCGAAGATACCCGTAGTGCACCTTTATGGTCACCCAATTACGTTGTGACGTTTGGCACACCCAAAGCACTCCTACGGTATCCGGGAGTTGCACGATCTCATGGTCTAAGGAAAATATACTTGACATTGGAAAAGCTCTAGCAAACGAAACTACACGATCTTTTATGCTATGCTTAGGATTGGGTCTTGTCCATCACATCATTCTCCTAATGATGTGATCCCGTTATCAATGACATCCAATGTCCATAGTCAGGAAATCATGACTATCTGTTGATCAACGAGCTAGTCAACTAGAGGCTTACTAGGGACACGTTGTGGTCTATGCATTCACACATGTATTACGATTTCCGGACAATACAATTATAGCATGAACAATAGACAATTACCATGAACAAAGAAATATAATAATAACCATTTATTATTGCCTCTAGGGCATATTTCCAACAATGTTTCCTAGCCGTAGACATGAGTTGTCATTTGATTAACGGGATCACATCATTAGGAGAATGATGTGATTGACTTGACCCATTCCGTTAGCTTAGCACTCGGTCGTTTAGTATGTTGCTATTGCTTTCTTCATGACTTATACATGTTCCTATGACTATGAGATTATGCAACTCCCGTTTACCGGAGGAACACTTTGTGTGCTACAAAACGTCACAACGTAACTGGGTGATTATAAAGGTACTCTACAGGTGTCTCCAAAGGTACTTGTTGGGTTGGCGTATTTCAAGATTAGGATTTGTCACTCCGATTGTCGGAGAGGTATCTCTGGGCCCACTCAGTAATACACATCACTATAAGCCTTGCAAGCATTGTAACTAATGAGTTAGTTGCGGGATGATGTATTATGGAACGAGTAAAGAGACTTGCCGGTAACGAGATTGAACTAGGTATCGAGATACCGACGATCGAATCTCGGGCAAGTAACATACCGATGACAAAGGGAACAACGTATGTTGTTATGCGGTCTGACCGATAAAGATCTTCGTAGAATATGTGGGAGCCAATATGAGCATCCAGGTTCCGCTATTGGTTATTGACCGGAGAGGTGTCTCGGTCATGTCTACATAGTTCTCGAACCCGTAGGGTCCGCATGCTTAACGTTACGATGTCGGTTATATTATGAGTTTATATGTTTTGATGTACCGAAGGTTGTTCGGAGTCCCGGATGTGATCATGGACATGACGAGGAGTCTCGAAATGGTCGAGACATAAAGATTGATATATTGGAAGCCTATGTTTGGACATCGGAAGTGTTCCGGGTGAAATCGGGAATTTTTCGGAGTACCGGGAGGTTACCGGAACCCCCCGGTAACTTAATGGGCCTTAGTGGGCCTAGGTGGAAGAGAGGAGAGGAGGCCAGGGCAGGGCCGCGCGCCCCTTCCCCCCCAGTCCGAATAGGACAAGGAGAGGGGGGCGGCGCCCCCCCTTCCTTCCTCCCCTCCACCTCTTCCCCCTTCCTCTCCTAGTCCAACATGGAAAGGGGGAGAGTCCTACTCCCGGTAGGAGTAGGACTCCTCCTGGCGCGCCTCTCCTCCCTTGGCCGGCGGCCTCCCCCTTGCTCCTTTATATACGGGGGCAGGGGGGCACCTCTCGACACACAATTGATCAACGATCTTTCAGCCGTGTGCGGTGCCCCCCTCCACCATATTACACCTCGATAATATCGTAGCGGAGCTTAGGCGAAGCCCTGCGTCGGTAGAACATCATCATCGTCACCACGCCGTCGTGCTGACGAAACTCTCCCTCAACACACGGCTGGATCGGAGTTCGAGGGACATCATCGAGCTGAACGTGTGCTGAACTCGGAGGTGTCGTGCGTTCGGTACTTGATCGGACGGATTGTGAAGACGTACGACTACATCAACCGTGTTGTGTTAACGCTTCCGCTTCGGTCTACGAGGGTACGTGGACGACACTCTCCTCTCTCGTTGCAATGCATCACCATGATCTTGCGTGTGCGTAGGAATTTTTTTGAAATTACTACGTTCCCCAACAGTGGTATCAGAGCCTGGTTTTATGCGTTGATGTTATGCACGAGTAGAACACAAGTGAGTTGTGGGCGATATAAGTCATACTTCTTACCAGCATGTCATACTTTGGTTCGGCGGTATTGTGAGATGAAGCGGCCCGGACCGACATTACGCGTACGCTTACGCGAGACTGGTTTCACCGTTGCGAGCACTCGTTGCTTAAAGGTGACTGGCGGGTGTCTGTCTCTCTCACTTTAGTTGAACCGAGTGTGGCTACGCCCGGTCCTTGCGAAGGTTAAAACAGCACCAACTTGACAAACTATCGTTGTGGTTTTGATGCGTAGGTAAGAACGGTTCTTGCTAAGCCCGTAGCAGCCACGTAAAACTTGCAACAACAAAGTAGAGGACGTCTAACTTGTTTTTGCAGGGCGTGTTGTGATGTGATATGGTCAAGACATGATGCTATATTTTATTGTATGAGATGATCATGTTTTGTAACCGAGTTATCGGCAACTGGCAGGAGCCATATGGTTGTCGATTTATTGTATGAAATGCAATCGCCATGTAATTGTTTTACTTTATCACTAAGCGGTAGCGATAGTCGTAAAAGAAATAGTTGGCGAGACGACAACGATGCTACGATGGAGATCAAGGTGTCGCGCCGGTGACGATGGTGATCATGACGGTGCTTCGGAGATGGAGATCACAAGCACAAGATGATGATGGCCATATCATATCACTTATATTGATTGCATGTGATGTTTATCTTTTATGCATCTTATCTTGCTTTGATTGACGGTAGCATTATAAGATGATCTCTCACTAAAATTTCAAGATAAAAGTGTTCTCCCTGAGTATGCACCGTTGCGAAAGTTCTTCGTGCTGAGACACCACGTGATGATCGGGTGTGATAGGCTCTACGTTCAAATACAACGGGTGCAAAACAGTTGCACACGCGGAATACTCAGGTTAAACTTGACGAGCCTGGCATATGCAGATATGGCCTCGGAACATGGAGACTGAAAGGTCGGGCGTGAATCATATAGTAGATATGATCAACATAGTGATGTTCACCGTTGAAACTACTCCATCTCACGTGATGATCGGACATGGTTTAGTTGATATGGATCACGTGATCACTTAGAGGATTAGAGGGATGTCTATCTAAGTGGGAGTTCTTAAGTAATATGATTAATTGAACTTAAATTTATCATGAACTTAGTCCTGATAGTATTTTGCAAATTATGTTGTAGATCAATAGCTCGCGTTGTTGCTTCCCTGTGTTTATTTTTGATATGTTCCTAGAGAAAAAATTATGTTGAAAGATGTTAGTAGCAAAGATGCGGATTGGATCCGTGATCTGAGGATTATCCTCATTGCTGCACAGAAAAACTATGTCCTTGATGCACCGCTAGGTGACAGACCTATTGCAGGAGCAGATGCAGACGTTATGAACGTTTGGCTAGCTCAATATGATGACTACTTGATAGTTTAGTGCACCATGCTTAACGGCTTAGAATCGGGACTTCAAAGACGTTTTGAACGTCATGGACCATATGAGATGTTCCAGGAGTTGAAGTTAATATTTCAAGCAAATACCCGAGTTGAGAGATATGAAGTCTCCAACAAGTTCTATAGCTAAAAGATGGAGGAGAATAGCTCAAGCAGTGAGCATGTGCTCAGATTGTCTGGGTACTACAATCGCTTGAATCAAGTGGGAGTTAATCTTCCAGATAAAATAGTGATTGACTGAATTCTCTAGTCACCATCACCAAAGTTAGTAGAACTTCGTGATGAACTATAGTATGTAAGGGATGACGAAAGTAATTCCTGAACTCTTCGCGATGCTGAAATCGACGAAGGTAGAAATCAAGAAAGCGCATCAAGTGTTGATGGTTAACAAGACCACTAGTTTCAAGAAAAGGGCAAAGGTATAGAAGGGGAACTTCAAGAAGAACGGCAAGCAAGTTGCTACTCAAGTGCAGAAGCCCAAGTCTGTACCTAAGCCTGAGACTAAGTGCTTCTACTGCAAAGGGACTGGTCACTGGAAGCGGAACTGCCCCAAGTATTTGGTGGATAAGAAGGATGGCAAAGTGAACAAAGGTATATTGGATATACATGTTATTGATGTGTACTTACTAGTGTTTGTAGCAACCCCTCGGCATTTGATACTGGTTCAGTTGCTAAGAGTAGTAACTCGAAACGGGAGTTGCAGAATGAACATAAACTAGTTAAGGGTAAAGTGACGATGTGTGTTGGAAGTGGTTCCAAGATTGATATGATCATCATCGCACACTCCCTATACTTTCGGGATTAGTGTTGAAACTAAATAAGTGTTATTTGGTGTTTGCGTTGAGCATGAATATGATTTGATCATGTTGGTTGCAATACAGTTATTCATTTAAATTAGAGAATAATTGTTGTTCTGTTTACATGAATAAAACCTTCTATGGTCATACACCCAGTAAAATGGTTTGTTGGATCTCGATCGTAGTGATACACATATTCATAATAATGAAGCCAAAAGATGCAAAGTTAATAATGATAGTGCAACTTATTTGTGGCACTGCCGTTTAGGTCATATTGGTGTAAAGCGCATGAAGAAACTCCATACTGATGGGATTTTGGAATCACTTGATTATGAATCACTTGATGCTTGCGAACCGTGCCTCATGGGCAAGATGACTAAAACGCCGTTCTCCGGAACTATGGAGAGAGCAACAGATTTGTTGGAAATCATACATACAGATGTATGTGGTACGATGAATATTGAGGCTCGTAGCAGGTATCATTATTTTCTGACCTTCACAGATGATTTGAGCAGATATGGGTATATCTACTTAATGAAACAGAAGTCTGAAACATTTGAAAAGTTCATATAATTTCAGAGTGAAGCGGAAAATCATCGTAACAAGAAAATAAAGTTTCTACGATCTGATCGTGGAGAAGAGTATTTGAGTTACGAGTTTGGCCTTCAGTTAAAAACAATGTGAAATAGTTTCACTACTCACGCCATCATATCACTTATATTGATTGCACGTGATGTTTATCCTTTATGCATCTTATTCTGCTTTGTTTGACGGTAGCATTATAAGATGATCTCTCACTAAATTTAAAGGTAAAAGTGTTCTCCCTGAGTATGCACCGTTGCCAAAGTTCGTCGTAGCGAGACACCACGTGATGATCGGGTGTGATAAGCTCAACGTTCATCTACAACGGGTGTAGGACAGTTTTACACACACAGAATACTCGGGTTAAACTTGACGAGCCTAGCATATGCAGATATGGCCTCGGAACACTGAGACCGAAGGGTCGAGCGTGAATCATATAGTAGATATGATCAACATAGTGATGTTCACCATTGAAAACTACTCCATCTCACGTGATGATCGGTTATGGTTTAGTTGATATGGATCACGTGATCACTTAGATGATTAGAGAGATGTCTATCTAAGTGGGAGTTCTTTAAGTAATATGATTAATTGAACTTAAATTTATCATGAACTTAGTGCCTGATAGTATTTTGCTTGTCCATGTTGTTGTATTAGATGGCCCGTGCTGTTGTTCCGTTGAATTTTAATAGGTTCCTTGAGAAAGAAAAGTTGAAAGATGATGGTAGCAATTACACGGACTGGGTCCGTAACTTGAGGATTATCATCATTGCTGCACAGAAGAATTGCGTCCTGGAAGCACCGCTGGGTGCCAGGCTTGCTGCAGATGCAACTGATGACGTTAAGAACGTCTGGCAGAGCAAAGCTGGTGACTACTCGATAGTTCAGTGTGCCATGCTTTGCGGCTTAGAACCGGGACTTCAACGACGTTTTGAACGTCATGGAGCATATGAGATGTTCCAGGAGTTGAAGTTAACATTTCAAGCAAATGCCCGGATTGAGAGATATGAAGTCTCCAATAAGTTCTACAGCTGCAAGATGGAGGAGAATAGTTCTGTCAGTGAACATATACTCAAAATGTCTGGGTATAACAATCACTTGATTCAACTGGGAGTTAATCTTCCGGATGATAGTGTCATTGACAGAATTCTTCAATCACTGCCACCAAGCTACAAGAGCTTCGTGATGAACTATAATATGCAAGGGATGGATAGACAATTCCCGAGCTCTTCGCAATGCTAAAGGCTGCGGAGGTAGAAATCAAGAAGGAGCATCAAGTGTTGATGGTCAACAAGACCACCAGTTTCAAGAAAAAGAGTAAAGGGAAGAAGAAGGGGAACTTTAAGAAGAACGGCAAACAAGTTGCTGCTCAAGAGAAGAAACCCAAGTATGGACCTAAGCCTGAGACTGAGTGCTTCTACTGCAAACAGACTGGTCACTGGAAGCCGAACTGCCCCAAGTATTTGGCGGATAAGAAGGATGGCAAGGTGAACAAAGGTACATGTGATATACATGTTATTGATGTGTACCTTACTAGAGGTCGCAGTAGCACCTGGGTATTTGATACTGGTTCTGTTGCTAATATTTGCAACTCGAAACAGGGACTACGGATTAAGTGAAGACTGGCTAAGGATGAGGTGACGATGCGCGTGGGAAATGGTTCCAAAGTCGATGTGATCGCCGTTGGCACGCTACCTCTACATCTACCTTCGGGATTAGTTTTAGACCTGAATAATTGTTATTTGGTGCCAGCGTTAAGCATGAACATTATATCTGGATCTTGTTCGATGCGAGACGGTTATTCATTTAAATCTGAGAATAATGGTTGTTCTATTTATATGAGTAATATCTTTTATGGTCATGCACCCTTGAAGAGTGGTCTATTTCTGTTGAATCTCGATAGTAGTGATACACATATTCATAATGTTGAAGCCAAAAGATGCAGAGTTGATAATGATAATGCAACTTATTTGTGGCACTGTCGTTTGGGTCATATTGGTGTAAACCGCATGAAGAAACTCCATACTGATGGACTTTTGGAATCACTTGATTATGAATCACTTGGTACTTGCGAACCATGCCTCATGGGCAAGATGACTAAAACGCCGTTCTCCGGAACAATGGAGCGAGCAACAGATTTGTTGGAAATCATACATGCTGTTGTATGTGGTCCAATGAATATTGAGGCTCGCGGCGGGTATCGTTATTTTCTCACCTTCACTGACGATTTGAGCATATATGGGTATATCTACTTAATGAAACATAAGTCTGAAACATTTGAAAAGTTCAAAGAATTTCAGAGTGAAGTGGAAAATCATCATAACAAGAAAATAAAGTTTCTACGATCTGATCGTGGAGGAGAATATTTGAGTTATGAGTTTGGTCTACATTTGAAACAATGCGGAATAGTTTCGCAACTCACGCCACCCGGAACACCACAACGTAATGGTGTGTCCGAACGTCGTAATCGTACTTTACTAGATATGGTGCGATCTATGATGTCTCTTACTGATTTACCGCTATCGTTTTGGGGTTATGCTTTAGAGACGGCTGCATTCACGTTAAATAAGGCATTCAACCTGATAAGCTCGAACCCAAATCGGAGAAATGTGTCTTCATAGGATACCCAAAGGAAACTGTTGGGTACACCTTCTATCATAGATCCGAAGGCAAGACATTGTTGCTAAAAATGGATCCTTTCTAGAGAACGAGTTTCTCTCGAAAGAAGTGAGTGGGAGGAAAGTAGAACTTGATGAGGTAACTGTACCTGCTCCCTTATTGGAAAGTAGTTCATCACAGAAACCGGGTCCTGTGATACCTACACCAATTAGTGAGGAAGCTAATGATGTTGATCATGAAACTTTAGATCAAGTTACTACCGAACCTCGTAGTCAACCAGAGTAAGATCCGCACCAGACTGGCACGGTAATCCTATTCTAGAGGTCATGTTACTTGACCAAGGCGAACCTACGAACTATGAAGAAGGGATGCTGAGCCCAGATTCCGCAAAATGGCTTGAGGCCATGAAATCTGAGATGGGATCCATGTATGAGAACAAAGTGTGGACTTTGGTTGACTTGCCCGATGATCGGCAAGCCATAGAGAATAAATGGATCTTCAAGAAGAAGACTGACGCTGACGGTAATGTTACTGTCTACAAAGCTCGACTTGTTGCGAAAGGTTTTCGACAAGTTCAAGGGGTTGACTACGATGAGACTTTCTCACCCGTAGCGATGCTTAAGTCTGTCGGAATCATGTTAGCAATTGCCGCATTTTATGATTACGAAATTTGGCAAATGGATGTCAAAACCGCATTCCTAAATGGATTTCTAGAAGAAGAGTTGTATATGATGCAGCCGGAAGGTTTTTTCGATCCAAAGGGAGCTAACAAAGTGTGCAAGCTCCAACAATCCATTTATGGACTGGTGCAAGCTTCTCGGAGTTGGAATAAACGTTTTGATAGTGTGATCAAAGCATATGGTTTTATACAGACTTTTGGAGAAGCCTGTATTTACAAAAAAGTGAGTGCGAGCTCTGTAGCATTTCTAATATTATATGTGAACGACATATTGCTGATTGGAAATGATATAGAATTTCTGAATAGCATAAAAGGATACTTGAATAAGAGTTTTTCAATGAAAGACCTCGGTGAAGCTGCTTATATATTAGGCATCAAGATCTATAGAGATAGATCATGTAACATCCCAAATTTTCAATTTGGAATGTTATACATTAGATCATCATTGCATATCATATTTTATTGCATTTTGGTAGATCCTAAAAATTCTACGCAACTCAAGGACCCCAGGAGAGAGTTGGGAATTTCGTTATTTTCATATTCGAGTTTTTCTCAAATTTTGAAAATAGGATCATTTGATTTTATTTATTTTATCTTCAATTATTCCAATTATAACCATATGAGAGAGGGAATAAAATGACTTTCCCAAAATAAAGGAATATTGAGGATATAATAAAAAAATCAAATAAGATTTTATTTTGGAGTTTTTCGCTATTTTATTTGGCTAGGGAAAATGCGCGTTTTTCAAAATTGCATTTAGGCCCCAAATAAATGTTCATCTTGTACGGCTTGATTTTAGAAGTTGGGAAAAATTTAGTTCGGGATTTTTGGAGTCCGTTTGGTATTTCTTTTGTTTGTTTTCTGCGCGTAATTATTAAAAAAAAAGAAACCGACTATGGGCCGTGTTCGGCCTGGACTGCGCCTGGCCGGGTCCTTTAAAAGTCGCGGCCCGACCCCGCCGAGGCCCAAGCCGCCGCCGCCCCGAGCCAAACCCTAACCCTAATCCGCGCCCGCCGCCGCCGCCGGATCCGCCGCCGACGCCGCCGCCCCATCGCCGTCCCGCCGACCGCCGCCGCCCGTCGCCGCCACCGCCGACCGCCCCGCCGCCCACCCGCCGGACCCCGCCGCCTCGCCGGAGGTAGTCGCCGGAGTTCGTCTCGCCGCCCATTTTTCTTTTAAACCGCGGTTGTTTTTATTTAGATCGGCATTTTTCGGTTTAGTTAAATAGCGAGCGTTCGCTCGTTCGTTCGTTTTAACGAACGCGTTCATCGTTTAGCCGCAGTTAACGAACGTTCGTTCGTTAAACTGTTCGTCAGTTTTTCTTTTTCTCGGATTTTCCGCGATTATTCCAGATCGCAATTTCTGATCCGATTTTCGTTCTAGTATAACTTTTCGCTCATTTATCGGAATCAGGCGATTCAAGCGCCTAGAGTTTCGTCTCGAAATTCTCTTTCTGTTTAACCAACTCAAACAAGTTTTTGCTACTATAAAATTTGACTTAGATCCAGATTAGTAAACGAAGCTTGTTTCTTTCGCCGTTTGACTTTCGTTGCTTCGTTCGATTTGATTCTTTTTGCAAACCGGAGTTCTTAAGTTGAACTTTCTGGTTAGATCTTTTATTTGAGTTTTGATTGTGCATTAGATGAGTGCTTATTGTATGCTTGTTTGTTTGCGAGAGAGTACCCGGAGTGCGCCGCTTGCTACTTCGAATCTCTAGGTTTCACGGATCATCGGCAAGGCAAGTAACACTTTGATCATACCTCTTTACTACCCAGTTTTATTGCATTATATCAACCCTCAAACATTGCATGGTTTGGATCTAATTAAATTATGGGTATCGAGAAGTAGATGAGGTAGTACCTATTACCTGTTTTAATATCAAACCTTTGGGAGTTACTTCTACGTTTGCTCATATTGCTATGCTATGCTAGTAGACGTGGATTGAGTGAGTGTATCCATGACAGATGTGAGATTGTTAATTAATGGTTTACTTAAGGTGGCAACTTAAACACACATCTGGGCGGATTGAGGCACCTGGGTATTCCAGTGATTGCATGTTTCTTTTTATGGACCGCCACCCAGGCTCAAAGGGATCATGAGATTATTCATGCTAGAAACTTCCGTGTGCAGCCAGAAGCTATTATGGGCTCTAGCATAGTTGATTAAGTCGTGTGAACTCTTACAGTGGTAGAATAGCAGATGTAGGGGATGTAGGTGGTACGGTCTATCACATCGTAAGGTGCAAACACTTCTGAAAGACTATGTCTCGGTCATCCGTTTCTCAAACATCATAAAGTGCGAGAATCCCAACAGAGGAGATCGAGTCTTGTGGGGAAAAGTGCACAAACCTCTGTAGAGTGTATAAACTAATCATGGTTAGCCGTGTCCCCGGTTATGGACATCTTGAGTATCTAGTACTTGGATTATCATGTGAATCTCATCATGTTACTTTAATTAATTTTATTGGGTTAAGGATGATACTTAATTGGGATTGAGATGCTGTCAACCATCTCAATGTTTCACAACCACCATCTTAATTGGGTGGCAACTTAAAATTTATTCCTTTGCAGTAGGGAAAAATTGGCTTTTCGCAAAAATTGTAACCATAGAGCTTTCCACCAGCCAAATATGCATGTAGTGATAGCATTATTCTGTTCATTACTCTCGATGTGTTACATTGCCAGCATATTCCATGTGCTGACCTGTTTCGGGCTACAACGTTTCATGTTGCAGACTTTTCAGACGATGAGTAAGGTGCCGTAAGTCGTGGTCTTATACTCAGTGATGCCGTTGGAGTTGATGGACTCACTTATCTTCCAAGTCTTCCGCTGTTATCGTATTTAGATGGCCTTAAGCC
The DNA here is from genome assembly GCF_018294505.1 of Triticum aestivum. NCBI lineage: Eukaryota > Viridiplantae > Streptophyta > Magnoliopsida > Poales > Poaceae > Triticum > Triticum aestivum. The sequence goes on from NC_057802.1 coordinate 148,525,869, forward strand.
ATATACTTTGTAATAAGTGTGTGATTGCTACTCTGTTATAAATCCTCCAAGTACAGTGCGTGTCAGCATTACTGATCCAGGGATGACACTGGTGCACAGAGCACAGACTGTTTGAGGTCTGGTCGCTACAAGGTGGTATCAGAGCACACGCTGACTGTAGGACACGACCACTAAGTTTAAACCCTAGAACACTACTCTCTTCTCATTTCTAACTCCTCTTCACTTTCTACTCTTTTAGGATGGCGGATGCAAGGAACAAGTTCATGCAACTAGATGAAGATACACCCTTTGGACGCCACTTGAAGGAAGTCACTAGATACCTGAACATCGGAATACCAAGCTTCACCGGAACCTACAACGCCACACTACCAGAAGAAGAGTGCTGGATGATTCAAGTTCAAGTTCTAGGAAGGACGTTCATGCCAGTCACTGAGCCTATAGAGTTTTCCTTTGATGCACCAACCTGGAGTCTAGGAAAGAGCATGGCAGCCCACATCACCATGGGACGCATTGGAGAAGTGTACCACAAGGAGCTAAAGGATACTATCTACCAGATTTGTGGGCGCCGAGATGAGCAATGGGAGATGATCAGCACCAGGAAGGATAGATCAATTGCAGCTTTCATCCAGGAGTTAAACCAGCACATTCGTTGCCAGGAGAACCAAATGTGCGCAGGCATGATGGATCTGAAGAAGGCATTGACCAAGATCACGGAGTTGGAGGAAGAACTCAAGTCTACACGTGATGGATATGAGGAGGAGATCGCCACGTTGTTGGAGAAGAATGACGACCAGGAAAAGAAGATCGGAGTATTCATAGGAGACCCAGCACCAGGAGTACCAGGAGGAGAAGATGACGATTCTACTTGCCCGGAGAACTACATCATCATCGACGACACCGAATCGGACCCCAGTGAAGATGACTTTGTTGATGAAGCTGGAGCAGATATCATGGAGTCTTCAACCGATCAAAATTTCTAGTAGACCACCATATCAGTAGTAGTATTTCCCCCATGTTTATAGTATAGTCCGAGCACTTTGTAACGATAGTTAGATCGATTGTGTGCCTTGTTTGAATTGATTTGAGTGATATTGATTGTGTTGCCTCATGTGCATATGGGTAGTGTTTTCCCTCTAGATCTCATTCTATTCTATATTCTCATCTTTTCTAAACCCATCAGATGCCTCCGAGATGCGACACCGGATTTGTTTTCCCGCCGGAGATCACTCAGTTGATTCAGCAGCAGAATGCCCTAATGCAAGTGTTAGTACAGAACCAAGGCAACAACAACAACAACAACAACCCACCACCACCTGTTGACCATTTGGCCCGTTTCTTGAGGCTGAATCCGCCGGTGTTTTCCAGCAGCACCGAGCCGATTGTTGCAGATGATTGGCTCCGCAAAGTTGGGAGTGAGCTAACCACTGCAGGATGCACAGATGCGGAGAGAGTGTGTTTTGCCGCACATCCGCTTGATGGACCCGCAGCATCATGGTGGGATAATTACACAGCCACACACCCTATTGACACTGTCACATGGGATCAGTTTCAGCAAGCTTTCCGTACTGCCCATGTTTCAGCAGGAGCTATGGCTATGAAGAAGCGTGAGTTTCGCAACCTACGCCAAGGAGGACGCACCGTAGGCCAGTATGTGGAGGACTTTAGTAAGTTAGCACGTTATGCCCCAGATGACGTTGCTACAGATGCAGCCAAGCAGGAGAAGTTTCTGGAAGGACTGAATAATGAGCTGAGCATGCAGTTGATGGTAGCAACCTTCAACAACTACTAGGAGTTGGTAGATAGAGCTCTAATGATTGAAGGGAAGCAACAGCAGATTGAAAGCCGCAAGAGGAAGTATGGACAAGGGAAGTACAATTCTGGAGCTCATCAGAAGCCATGTTTTACCCCGAATTCGGGAGGACCTTTCCAGCATACCCATGGATGAGGTTCGGACAACCATAGTGGACCCAAAAATTGTAATGGGAATGGAGGAAGCAACGGACAGAACCGTAACAACCCATCAACCCCAGTTAAGAGAGATCTGAGCCAAGTCACTTGTTACAAGTGCCAGAAGACTGGCCATTATGCTAATGAGTGTCCCGAAGCTAAGAATGGAAATGGCAATGGAAGCTCTGGGAAGAAGCCTAACCCTTTCAATAAAGGACATGTGAACCACGTTTACGTGGAGGAGGTTAAAGCACAGCCTGATACAGTAATAGGTAAGTTTTTGGTTAAGTCATTTACTGCACTCGTTCTTTTTGATACTGGTGCATCACATTCATACATATCAAGGGGATTTGTGGATAAGTATAAGTTGCCAACCCAAGCCCTTAGGTCACCCATGTTAGTAACCTCGCCAGGAGCAGAGTATATGGCTAGTCTATGGTGTGATCGGTTACCATTAAGGATTGGTAACTACGTGTTTCCCTCGGACCTAATAGTATTGGAATCGCAAGGACTGGATGTGATATTAGGCATGGATTGGTTATCTAAGTATGGAGGGAACATTGAATGCGCTAGTAAGTCGATTTTGCTTACCACCCCAGAAGGAAGAAGGATCAAGTATGTATCCCGGCATGTGCCGAAGAGGACTCAAGTAAATTCCTTATCAGGAGTTGTACAGGAGGAAGTACCAGTGGTGAAGGATTTCCCTGATGTATTTCCAAGGAGTTGCCAGGCATGCCACTGGATAGAGACATTGAGTTTTTGATTGAGCTTTTGCCAGGCACAGGGCCAATATCTAAGAGACCGTACAGGATGCCCGCAAAGGATTTGGAGGAAATTAAGAAGCAGATTAAGGAGTTACTGGATAAAGGCTATATTCGCCCAAGTTCTTCACCTTGGGGATCCTAGTGCTTCTAGTGGAGAAGAAAGATGGATCGTTAAGGATGGTTGTAGATTATCGAGGATTGAATGAAGTGACCATCAAGAACAAGTACCCACTGCCGATGATCAATGATTTCTTTGACCGATTACAAGGAGCTAAGGTATTTTCCAAGATCGATCTGTGATCAGGATACCACCAGTTGAAGATTCGAGAGCAGGATATACCTAAGACGGCTTTTACCACCAGGTATGGGCTGTACGAGTATACCGTTATGTCATTTGGGCTGACTAACGCACCTGCCTATTTCATGAACCTGATGAACAAAGTGTTTATGGAGTTTCTGGATAAGTTCGTCGTAGTGTTCATTGACGATATTTTGGTCTACTCAAAGAATGAAGAGGAGCATAAGGAGCATTTGCGTTTGGTACTTGAGAAGCTCAGAGAACATCAATTATACGCCAAGTTCAGCAAATGTGAGTTTTGGTTGAAGGAAGTTGGATTCCTCGGACACGTTATATCCGGAGAAGGAATAGCAGTAGACCCCACCAAGGTTGTCACTGTGACAAATTGGGAATCACCCACGTCAGTTGGAGAGATCCGGAGTTTTCTTGGACTCGCAGGATACTACCGGAGATTCATTGAGAATTTCTCGAAGATTGCAAAGCCCATGACTGAGTTATTGAAGAAAGACACCAAGTTCAATTGGACTGAGGAATGTGAGGCTAGTTTCCAGGAGTTGAAGGAACATTTGGTTACATCACCAGTGTTGATTCTGCCAGATCAGCGCAAAGATTATGAAGTTTACTGCGATGCTTCTCGTTGAGGACTTGGAGCAGTGCTTATGCAGGAAGGAAGAGTTGTTTCATATGCTTCACGACAACTTAAACCCCATGAGTTAAATTACGCTACGCATGATTTGGAGTTAGCAGCCGTAGTACATGCGTTGAAAACATGGAGACATTTTCTCATCGGAAATCACTGTGAAGTGTACACGGATCACAAGAGTTTGAAATACATCTTCACACAGAAGGAGTTGAATCTCAGGCAAAGGAGATGGTTGGAACTCATAAAGGATTATGATATGAGATTGCATTATCACCCCGGAAAGGCTAACGTAGTAGCTGATGCGTTGAGCCGCAAGAGCCATGTCAACACACTCTTGACCGGAGAGTTACCCAAGGAGTTAGCCATGGATCTTCGCGAGCTATGTTTGGAAATAGTTCTGAGAGGCTATGTAGCAGCATTGGAGATTCAGTCTACCCTGATGGAAAAGATCAGAGAAGCCCAGAAGACAGACAAGGAGATTGATGTAATAAAGGAAAGGATGAGCAAAGGAAAAGCCAAAGGATTTCGCGAGGATGAGCACGATACCTTATGGTTTGAGGACCGCGTTTATGTGCCCAATGATCCGGAGATCAGGAAGTTGATCTTGCAAGAGGCCCATGATTCGCCGTATTCGATTCACTCAGGAAATACCAAGATGTATTTGGATTTAAAGGATACTTTCTGGTGGACCGGAATGAAGAAGGATATTGCAGAATATGTAGCAGTTTGTGATGTATGTCAGAAAGTGAAGGCGGAGCATCAGAAGCCAGCAGGATTGCTACAACCATTGCCGATACCCAAATGGAAGTGGGATAAACTAGGCATGGATTTTATCACGGGATTGCCCAGGACTCGTTCAGGCTATGACTCAATATGGGTTGTAGTCGATCGTTTGACGAAGGTAGCTCACTTCATCCCAGTGAAGACTACTTACACCAGTGCCAAGTTGGCAAAGATTTACATGACCGGGATCGTATGTCTGCATGGAGTTCCGAGGAGCATTGTATCAGATAGAGGAACCCAGTTTACCTCAAAGTTCTGGAATCAGTTACATGAAACTTTGGGAACCAGACTAGAATTCAGTACAGCCTTTCATCCACAGACAGATGGATAGACCGAAAGAGTGAATCAGATTTTGGAGGACATGCTGAGAGCTTGTGTGCTAGATTATGGATCTAGTTGGGACGATAATTTGCCATATGCAGAGTTCTCTTACAACAACAGTTATCAATCCAGTTTCAAGATGGCCCCTTTCGAAGCTTTGTACGGAAGGAGGTGTAGAACACCATTATTGTGGGACGAAGTTGGAGACCGCCAGTTGTTTGGACCAGATGTGATTAAGGAATCAGAACAGAAGGTGAAATTGATTCGCGATAGGCTCAAGGTAGCCCAATCCAGGCAGAAGAGCTATGCGGATTCTAAACGCAAGGAGACAGTTTACGAAGTCGGAGACAGAGTTTATCTTCGTGTGTCCCCACTTCGAGGAGTTAAGCGCTTTGGAGTTAAAAGAAAGTTAGCGCCACGTTTTGTAGGACCATACAAAGTTTTGGAGCGTATGGGAGAAGTTGCTTACACGTTGGAATTGCCCGAAGGATTGTCAGGAGTTCACGATGTGTTCCACGTATCCCAGTTGAAGAAGTGCCACGCAGAGATGGCTGATATACCGCTGAGAGATACAGTGCCACTGGAAGCGATTCAGTTGGATAGTGATTTGACTTATGAGGAAAAACCAGTCAAGATTCTTGAGTATGCCAGTCGAGTCACGCGCAACAAGGTTATCAAGTTTTGCAAAGTTCAGTGGAGCCACCACACCGAGGATGAAGCCACCTGGGAACGAGAGGAAGATCTACGGAAGGACCACTCTCACCTATTTTCTAGACAACCCGAATCTCGAGGGCGAGATTCATCTTAAGGGGGTAGGTTTGTAACATCCCAAATTTTCAATTTGGAATGTTATACATTAGATCATCATTGCATATCATATTTTATTGCATTTTGGTAGATCCTAGAAATTCTACGCAACTCAAGGACCCCAGGAGAGAGTTGGGAATTTCGTTATTTTCATATTTGAGTTTTTCTCAAATTTTGAAAATAGGATCATTTGATTTTATTTATTTTATCTTCAATTATTCCAATTATAACAATATGAGAGAGGTAATAAAATGACTTTATCAAAATAAAGGAATATTGAGGATATAATAAAAAAATCAAATAAGATTTTATTTTGGAGTTTTTCGCTATTTTATTTGGCTAGGGAAAAATGCGTGTTTTTCAAAATTGCATTTAGGCCCCAAATAAATGTTCATCTTGTCCGGCTTGATTTTAGAAGTCGGGGAAAACTTATTCCGGGATTTTTGGAGTCCATTTAGTATTTTTTTTGTTTGTTTTTCTGCGCGTAATTATTAAAAAACGAAACCGACTATGGGCCGTGTTCGGCCAGGACTGCGCCTGGCCGGGTCCTTTAAAAGTCGCGGCCCGACCCCGCCGAGGCCCAAGCCGCCGCCGCCCCGTGCCAAACCCTAACCCTAATCCGCACCCGCCGCCGCCGCCGGATCCGCCGCCGCCGCCCGACGCCACCGCCGCCGTCCGCCGACGCCGCCGCCCCGTTGCCGTCCCGCCGCCCGACCCCGTCGTCGCCCGTCCCGCCGACCGCCGCCACCCGTCTCGCCGACCCCGCCGCCCGTCGCCGCCATCGCCGACCGCCCCGCCGCCCACCAGCCGGACCCCGCCGCCTCGCCGGAGGTAGTTGCCGGAGTTCGTCTCGCCGCCAGGTTTTTTTTTAAAACCGCGGTTGTTTTTATTTAGATCGGTTTATTTTTTTTGGTTTAGTTAAATAGCGAGCGTTCGCTCGTTCGTTCGTTTTAACGAACGCGTTCAGCGTTTAGCCGCAGTTAACGAACGTTCGTTCGTTAAACTGTTCGTCAGTTTTTCTTTTTCTCGGATTTTCCGCGATTATTCCAGATCGCGATTTCTGATCCGATTTTCATTCTAGTATAACTTTTCGCTCGTTTATCGGAATCAGGCGATTCAAGCGCCTAGAGTTTCGTCTCGAAATTCTCTTTATGTTTAACCAACTCAAACAAGTTTTTGTTACTGTAAAATTTGATTTAGATCCAGATTAGTAAACGAAGCTTGTTTCTTTCGCCGTTTGACTTTCGTTGCTTCGTTCGATTTGATTCTTTTTGCAAACCGGAGTTTTTAAGTTGAACTTTCTGGTTAGATCTTTTATTTGAGTTTTGCTTGTGCATTAGATGAGTGCTTATTGTATGCTTGTTTGTTTGTGATAGAGTACCCGGAGTGCGCCGCTTACTACTTCGAATCTCTAGGTTTCACGGATCATCGGCAAGGCAAGTAACACTTTGATCATACCTCTTTACTGCCCAGTTTTATTGCATTATATCAACCCTCAAACATTGCATGGTTTGGATCTAATTAAATTATGGGTATCGGGAAGTAGATGAGGTAGTACCTATTACCTGTTTTAATATCAAACCTTTGGGAGTTACTTCTACGTTTGCTCATATTGCTATGCTATGCTAGTAGACGTGGATTGGGTGAGTGTATCCATGACAGATGTGAGATTGTTAATTAATGGTTTACTTAAGGTGGCAACGTAAACACACATCTGGGTGGATTGAGGCACCTGGGTATTCCAGTGATTGCCTGTTTCTTTTTATGGACCGCCACTCAGGCTCAAAGGGATCATGAGATTATTCATGCTAGAAACTTCCGTGTGCAGCCACAAGCTATTATGGGCTCTAGCATAGTTGATTAAGTCGTGTGAACTCTTACAGTGGTAGACTAGCAGATGTAGGGGATGTAGGTGGTACGGTCTATCACATCGTAAGGTGCAAACACTTCTGAAAGACTATGTCTCGGTCATCCGTTTCTCAAACATCATGAAGTGCGAGAATCCCAATGGAGGAGATCGAGTCTTGTGGGGAAAAGTGCACAAACCTCTGTAGAGTGTATAAACTAATCATGGTTAGCCGTGTCCCCGGTTATGGACATCTTGAGTATCTAGTACTTGGATTATCATGTGAATCTCATCATGTTACTTTAATTAATTTTGTTGGGTTAAGGATGATACTTAATTGGGATTGAGATGCTGTCAACCATCTCAATGTTTCACAACCACCATGATAGTTAAATAAAATTTATTCCTTTGCAGTAGGGAAAAATTGGCTTTTCACAAAAAATGTAACCATAGAGCTTTCCACCAGCCAAATATGCATGTAGTGATAGCATTATTCTGTTCATTACTCTCTATGTGTTACATTGCCAGCATATTTCATGTGCTGACCCGTTTCGGGCTGCAACGTTTCATGTTGCAGAATTTTCAGACGATGAGTAAGGTGACGTAGGTCGTGGTCTTATACTCAGTGATGCCGTTGGAGTTGATGGACTCACTTATCTTCCAAGTCTTCCGCTGTTATCGTATTTAGATGGCCTTAAGCCATATACTTTGTAATAAGTGTGTGATTGCTACTCTGTTATAAATCCTCCAAGTACTGTGCGTGTCAGCATTACTGATCCAGGGATGACACTGGTGCACAGAGCACAGACTGTTTGAGGTCTGGTCGCTACAGATCAAGACGCTTAATTGGACTTTCACAAAGCACATACCTTGACAAAGTTTTGAAAAAGTTCAAAATGGATCAAGCAAAGAAAGGGTTCTTGCCTGTGTTACAAGGTGTGAAGTTGAGTCAGACTCAATGCCCGACCACTGCAGAAGATAGAGAGAAAATGAAAAGTGTTCCCTATGCTTCAGCCATAGGCTGTATCATGTATGCAATGCTGTGTACCAGACCTGATGTGTGCCTTGCTATTAGTTTGGCAGGGAGGTACCAAAGTAATCCAGGAGTGGATCACTGGACAACGGTCAAGAACATCCTGAAGTACCTAAAGAGGACTAAGGATATGTTTCTCGTTTATGGAGGTGACAAAGAGCTCATCGTAAATGGTTACGTCGATGCAAGCTTTGACACTGATCCGGATGATTCTAAATCGCAAACCGGATACGTGTTTATATTGAACAGTGGAGCTGTCAGTTGGTGCAGTTCTAAACAAAGCGTCATGGCGGGATCTACGTGTGAAGCGGAGTACATAGCTGCTTCGGAAGCAGCAAATGAAGGAGTCTGGATGAAGGAGTTCATATCCAATCTAGGTGTCATACCTAGTGCATCGGGTCCAATGAAAATTTTTTGTGACAATACTGGTGCAATTGCCTTGGCAAAGGAATCCAGATTTCACAAGAGAACCAAGCACATCAAGAGACGCTTCAATTCCATCCGGGATCAAGTCCAGGTGGGAGACACAGAGATTTTCAAAATACATATGGATCTAAATGTTGCAGCCCCGTTGACTAAGCCTCTTCCACGAGCAAAACATGATCATCACCAAGGCTCCATGGGTGTTAGAATCATTACTGTGTAATCTAGATTATTGACTCTAGTGCAAGTAGGAGACTGGAGGAAATATGCCCTAGAGGCAATAATAAAGTTATTATTTATTTCCTCATATCATGATAAATGTTTATTATTCATGCTAGAATTGTATTAACCGGAGACATAATACATGTGTGAATACATAGACAAACAGAGTGTCACTAGTATGCCTCTACTTGACTAGCTCGTTGATCAACGATGGTTAAGTTTTCTAACCATAGACATGAGTTGTCATTTGATAAACGGGATCACATCATTAGGAGAATGATGTGATTGACTTGACCCATTCCGTTAGCTTAGCACTTAATCGTTTAGTTTACTGCTATTGCTTTCTCCATGACTTATACATGTTCCTGTGACTATGAGATTATGCAACTCCCGAATACCGGAGGAACACTCTGTGTGCTATCAAACGTCACAACTTAACTGGGTGATTATAAAGGTGCTCTACAAGTATCTCCGATGGTGTTCGTTGAGTTGGCATAGATCGAGATTAGGATTTGTCACTCCGATTGTCGGAGAGGTATCTCTGGGCCCTCTCGGTAATGCACATCATAATAAGCCTTGCAAGCAATGTGACTAATGAGTTAGTTGCGGGATGATGCATTACGGAACGAGTAAAGAGACTTGCCGGTAACGAGATTGAGCTAGGTATTGAGATACCGACGATCGAATTTCGGGCAATTAACATATCGATGACAAAGGGAACAATGTATGTTGTTATGAGGTTTGACCGATAAAGATCTTCGTAGAATATGTAGGAACCAATATGAGCATCCAGGTTCCGCTATTGTTTATTGACCGGAGACGTGTCTCCGTCATGTCTACATAGTTCTCGAACCCGTAGGGTCCGCACGCTTAAAGTTCTGTGACAATCGTATTATGAGTTTTTGTGTTTTGATGTACCGAAGGTAGTTCAGAGTCCCGGATATGATCACGGACATGACGAGGAGTCTCGAAATGGTCGAGACATAAAGATCGATATATTGGACGACTATGTTCGGACACCGAAAGTGTCTCAGGAGGTTTCGGACATATACCGGAGTACCGGGGGTTACCGGAACCCTCCGGGGAGTATATTGGTCCTAATGGGCCTTAGTGGAGAAGAGGAGGGGCGGCCAGGGCAGGCCGCGCCCCCTCCCCCTCTAGTCCGAATTGGACAAGGAGGGGGGCGCCCCCGTTTCCTTCCTCTTCTCTCCTTCCCTCCCCCCTTCTCCTACTCCTACTAGGAAAGGAGGAGTCCTACTCCCGGTGGGAGTAGGACTCCCCCTTGGCACGCCCTCCTCCTGGCCGGCCGCCTCCCCCTAGCTCCTTTATATACGGGGGCAGGGGGCACCCCATAGACACAACAATTGATCTGTTGATCTCTTAGCCGTGTGCGGTGCCCCCCACCATAATCCACCTCGGTCATATCGTAGCGGTGCTTAGGCGAAGCCCTGCGTCGGTAGCATCATCATCACTATCACCACGCCGTCGTGCTGACGAAGCTCTTCCCGGAAGCTCTACTGGATCGTGAGTTCACGGGACGTCACCGAGCTGAACGTGTGCTGAACGCGGAGGTGCCGTACGTTCGGTACTGAGGATCGGTCGATCATGAAGACTTACGACTACATCAACCACGTTGTTATAACGCTTCCGCTTACGGTCTATGAGGGTACGTAGATGACACTCTCCCCTCTCGTTGCTATGCATCACCAATGATCTTGCGTGTGCGTAGGAAATTTTTGAAATTACTACATTACCCAACACGATTAGCTTGCTCACAACATTTCTATGGTGTCGCTTGACATCATAAAATATATGTAGCTTCGCCACTGCTTGTAAAAGATTCCTGAACCGGTCTTTCATTAATCGATTTTATGGTTTTCTTTTGCTTTTTTCTTCTTCTTTGTTTTTTGGTTTCTTTTAAAAAAATAAAATCAAGATTTGTACACATATTCAAGAATATGTTCACATTTTCAAAAAAGTTTAGGGAACCTCATAAAATATTTGTGTTTTTAAAATTTGTTTAGAATTCCGAAAAAACCATTCAATTCTTTTTACATATTCAGAAATTGTTAGCATTTTCAAAAACTGTTCAGAAAGTTCAACAAATGTTCAGATTTTCAAAAAAAATATCAGAAAAAGTTACCGTTTTCGAAATTTGTTAACTAAATAAAAAATGCTCGTGGTTTATTGTATTTTCAATTTTCGAAATTTTAATAAATATTCCCAATTTTAAAATATATTCAGAGTTCCAAAAAATATTCGCATTTTTAGAAGATGCTCAAAATTAATCTCATCTAAAAAAATATTCATATTTTCAAAAGATTCGAAATAAAAATTCAACCGAAAACACCATTCACTACAGTAGCAGAGACGCTACAATAGTTGGCTCGGCACAGTTTTTCCTTCATCCTTTAATTTTTATTTTTTCTGTTATTTTTCCTTTATTTTACTTTTCCATTATTTCCCGTTTATCGTTTTTCCTTTCCAGATTTCACAAACATTCTATAAAATATGGGAACGCTTTCCAAAATCGCAGCTAACATTTTTTTGAATTCAAATTTAGTTCATCAAATTAAAAAATATTCATCATGTTTTCTGAAATTGCGAACATCTTTTAAATTAGTGGATTTAAAAAAAATCAACTTGCTAAATGATGAACTTTTTTTCAATTCATGAACAGTTTTTGAAATTGCGTACATTTTTTGGAAATCATGAAATGGTTTTTTGCGTAGGCGTTTTTTTTATTTTGATGAAAATTTGTTTGAATCCAAGAATAGTTTTTTCAGTCATCAAACATTTTTTAATTTGGTGAACAGTTTTATAAAATTTGGGAAATTTTCTGAAATTTGCAAAGATATTATTTATTTTCTGGTGAAAATTTTCTTAAAAATGCATGAACGTTTTTTAAATTTGTGAACATTTCATAATACATGAACATTTGTTTTGGGGTCACAAACTTTTTTTTTTTGCAATCCATGAACATTTATCATTTCCTGAAAGAAAAATTCACTAACATTTTTTCACAATTCACAACCCTTTTGAAATTTAGAACTTTTTTCAGAAATCCCTATTTTATTTAAGGAAAACTGAAAATAAAAAACCAAGGGGCGTCCCGCCCCGCACATGGGCTGGCCCAGATAGGCGCGTGCGGTGTGCGAGGGGTACGCTCTTGGAAGATTTCTAGCACGTCGGTCGCGATATAGGAGTTCCCATGATTATTTTCGAAATGGCTAATTAAGGGATGTGCCTGCAAAGATCACTCTCACCTTTCTAGCGACAATTGGCGCACAATATGTGCGTCACTTGTTGTAATCTAGGAGTTTTTGTCTTTTTTCGTAGAGTCATTTTTTTAAAATGTTTTATCTCTTAAATCGTGCGTCTAAATCTTGAATCATTTTCACTGTTGGATTTCTCTGATGTTACTAGGTTTCGAAGAACTTATATTTTTTATTAAAAATGAAAAAACCGGAAGAAGAAATGCGAGTCAGATGCACAATTGTTTTCCCTCCTTTTTTCCTTTCCAAAAGGCACAGCCGCCTCTCCAGGAAGCAAATATGTGCCTCCACGCGAAGCAAATTTTTTTCGTGAGGCACAGCTATGCCTCTCATGAAAATAAATTTGTGCCTCCACGAGAAGCAAATCCGTGACGCCCGCGGAAGATTAAAAACATGTTTTCCCCTTTTCTAGAGGCACAACTATGCATCTCACGAAAGCCAACATGTGCCTCCACGAGAAGTAAATATGTGAGGCACAACTATGCCTCTCAAGAAAGCAAAGATGTACCTCCATGAGAAGTAAATTTGTGCCTCTCGCGAAAGAAAAACACGTGTTATTTTGCCTTTCTGAGAGACGCACCTCTCGCAGAAGCAAATATGTGCCTCTTGCGAAAGAACAAAAAACATGTTTTCTTGCGCAAAAATGGATTTTTTGGGTTCAAAACAAAGGGGAAACCGGGTAAAAACTGAAAATAATAAAAAAACTCATCTAAAACCCAAAACACGTATATATGTTTTTTCAAAAGGAGCGCCGAGCACGCGACACATGGTGACGAACGTTCTCAACCCATAAAAATCGCCCCTGGAGGGGCTCCGCTTTCAAACATACTCAAGTAGCTCATGCTCACGTGCTACATGGGCCTGACCCAAGAAGGGCAACCACAATCTTACGAGCGCAGCACACACCTTTTTTGTCTTTAATTCATTTTATTTTATTTTAGTCGGTTTAATTACCATTAAAATATCCATGTTTTGTGAAATTTTAAAAGTTAAAAAAGTACATAATATACAGGAATATCAGAAAAGTTTGTGAATTCAAAAAAACGTTCATGAACTAAGAAAACGGCCGTGCCGATAACAAAATTGTTTGCAAAATTAACAATTGTTCACACATTAAAAAATGTTAGACATTCTAAAAATGTCCACGAATTCAATGTTCATTAATTCACAATAATTCCTGTGAATTAAAAAAATTTGCTAAGTCAAAAAATGTTCACAAATTCGAAAGGTGCCTGGATACAAAAAGAGTTTGTGATTTTGTTTTATTAAATTATGAAATGTTCACGAATTTAAAACATTGGCAACTTTGAAGATTATTTATGAATTGAAATATTATTCTTTAATTAAAAAATCAAATTTTGGAAAAAAGAACAATAAAGAAAACACAAAAAGACAAAAAATGTGGAGAAAAAACTTTTGGAACCTTCCTAAAGCCAAACGGAAGGTTCTGGAAGTTTCCTAAAACAAGCACCCAGTTGTTCGTTCCCGCACATAGTATGTCTGAGTAGATAGGCCAGTGCTCATGGGATCGTAAGAGATCCACCCGTTTAAAAATGTCGTGAAAAAGACATGAACAATTTTTTAAATGGTACAATAAGTTTTACTAACTATGCGTATTTTTATTTTACATTTCATGAACTTTTTTCTCAAATGTCAAGAACATATTCTTAAAAGTTTGAACCACTTTTTCAATATCACATACACTTTTCTGAATGTCATGGACAATGTTTTGCATGAATAATTTTTGACTCGCCATTTTTCTTTTTTAATGAATTGAAAAAATATTTCTGAAACTATATATTAAAAATACAGATATTATTTCAAAATATAAGTAAAAATAGAAAAATGAATTGAATAAATGAATGAACGGAACAACTATTGGGCCGATCCACAAGAGGTTTCTTTAAAATGATATGAATGGGTATACCCTATTTACCGCTCATAGCGTTAGTTTTATCGAAATCATTAATTAAGGCCACCCCTTGCACTAGTGGTGCACATCTGTCGCAACCTGTGAAATTTTACCTTTTTTCGTAAATTTGTTTATTTTAAACGTTTTGTTTCTTAAATCGTGCGTCCAAATCGTGAACCATTTTCACGGTTGAATTTCTTGCGTCGAGATCTTTGGAACTAGATCATATGTTGATACGTTTCGACGTACTTTTTTTTACGAAAAAAGAGTCAGAAGCGTGTTTTCTCTGACTTTTTCCCTTTCTGAGAGGCACAACTCTCTTGCGGAAGTAAATTTGTGCCTCTCGTGCAAGAAAAAAGAACACATTATTTTTTATTTCCAAGAGGCACAGTTATGGCCCTTGCAAGAGTTCGTAGGCAATATGAGATAGAGCTGACTAAGAGAAAAAAGTAAGCGGATCTTGCCCATATGCCTTCACGACAAGCAAATTTGTGCCTCTCGCGAAAAATGCATGTTTTTTCCCTCTCTGAGAGGCAAAGTTGTGCTCTCACGGAAGCTAACTTGTGCCTCCACGAGTAGCAAATTTGTGCCTCTCACAAAAGCAAAAAACAAAAGAAACATGTTTTTTTCTAGAGGCACAACTATGCCTCTCGCGAAAGCAAAGTTGTGCCTCCATGAAAAGCAAATCTGTACCTCTAGTGGAAGTAAAAGAAACACATTTTTTTCCTTTCTGAGAGGCATAACTGTGCCTCTCGCGGAAGCATATGTTGAAAGTGCAATCTTGCCCTTAATCGTATGTTGATGGATGACAATATACACATAGGGGACTAATAGTGTTTTTCAAGTTTATCTCAGGATTAGTCCCCACAGGACCGTGTGTGGATCATGACTACGGACATACATATATTTCTCAAGAACGAAGAAACAAGACAACTAGCGTAGGCATTTTATGTTTTGTTCTTGGGTATAGGGATCCCGCACTATTAAGAGGGGAACATGGGATCTCGTAAAAGACTTGCTCAAAAACCACGGTTTTTCTCCTCTCTCCTTCACTCACATATTTTGTTCTCTGCTCGTCGGACGACCCGTGTCTACCGGATGTCCGGTATTGTCCCACATAGTCAAAACGTCAGATTTCTGCTCCTCACTGGAAATCCGGTGTGTTCTTACCAGAGCCAGAACGATGGACGTCTGGTCTCTGCTAGACGTCCGGTGGTGCGGACGACTGGTGTATACCGGAATTCCAGTGCCCTCTAATCAGAGCCAAATCATCGGACAACCGGTCTTTATCGGGCGTCCGGTGGCACCTAGCCACTATCCATTGTTCTCGTCCTCACCTCAAGTACGTTGTGCTTCTCCTTGCTGTTAGAGGACCGGTCGAAGTATCGGATGTCCGGTGTCTCAGTTGACATCGGTCGTCCGGTACACGTCGAATGTCCGACACCTGAAGAGCGTAAGTGGCTCCAACAGCCACTTATTGACAGATACTATAAATATCTCTCACCCATCCCGTGAGAGGGTTGACCATTCACCTTGATCATCTCCAAGAATACATTTCACTCTCTCTTACACACTCGTACACCAAATCTTAGATCCCAAAGGGATTTGAGAGCATTCGTGAGAAGTTGTCCACTCAAGTGATATATCCACTCCTTCCCCCTCTTTGCACCAAAGGAATTCGTGATTTGAGCAAGTCTTGAGCTTTTCCCCATCGTTCTTGTTACTCTTGGAGGTTGGAAACTCCTAGGCGGTAGGAGTACTCCGGTGAGGAATCGTTCATTGTGATTACCCCTGGAAAGTTGGTGCTCTGAACACGAAAGTTTGCAGTTCAACCCTCTTGAGGGCTTGGAGACCACTCCAAGGTCTACCACTAGTGGTTAAGAATCGCCTTCGTGGTGATATCTCAAAGAGAGAATAGGGTGAGCCTTCGTGGCGTTGGTGTGCCTTCATGGTAACATTCACCTCTCTAAACGGTGACGTAGCTTCCCTCCAAGGAAGTGAACATCGGCATACATCCTCGTCTCTCGGAGTTGCGGTTATTCCTAACCCTACCTCCCTACTTGTGGTTACTTGTCTCTTTATCTTTACTCGTTCCATATTGTGCTTGCTTATTCATATTCGTGTAACACTTGATCACCTTGCTTAGCTCATTGTATCATCTTAGCAATTGTTAGGCTCGCCTTCATATTCCGCATTATAGCCTAAAATTGCTAAAAATTAAAATTTGTATTGAACCTATTCATCCCCCTCTAGGTCCATCTCGATCCTTTCATATGTGTGCATCCACGAGAAGCAAAATTGTGTCTCTCGCTGAAGAAAAAAAACATGTTTTTTCACAAAAAAACATTTTTTTCTTGAAAACCTAGCGGAAAAGGGTCAAAACCGAAATGCCAAAAAAACCCATCTAAAACCAAAAGCGTGTTCAAAATAATAATAATAAAATCTCTAGGGAGCTCCTAGCACGCGACACGTGGCGACGGTGGCGAGGGCAATCCATCAGAAGTTTTAGGCTTTCCCGCATGTGGCGATGACACCAATATTTCCTATATGGCACTGAAGTTGGCGGTTAAAGGCGTTCATTTTCATATTTTGACCTTCATAAATATTGCGGGTGCCGCAACTTTTGCTTCTTATTCTGCACCTTCCGGACTATGTTCTTTTTATGGGTTTTCACAAGTTCTTACTCATGTGTTTTTTATTTTCCTTTCTTCTTGTTCATTTTTATTTTCTTTTTAAAAATACATGAAGTTTCATAAAAAACGACGAATTTTCCAAAACCTGTGATTTGTTTTAAAAATCATGAAGTTTCTTTTAGAATTCATGCACTTTTTTAAAAATTGGTGAACTTCTTTTGCATTCTTGGTATTTAAAAAAATAGATGGAATTTCTAAAAAAATCATAATTTTTTTTATCTAAATCGATGAACTTTTTAAATACCGTGGTTCTGTTTATGAAATTTGGTGAATTGTTTTTGAATTCGTAATCATTTAATGCCAAATTCCTTAAACTTTTTCATAACTGTGAACATTTTTTCAAAAATGATGAACTTTTTCAAATTCTTGAACTTTTCTTATTAAACTCAATGAAGTTTTTATCAATCTATGATTTGTTTTCTAAAATATGGTCAATGTTTCTTGAATCCTTTGATTCTAGTTCAAAGTTGATGAATCTTTTCAAATTCGTGAACTTTTTTAAAAATTGATGAACTTTTTCAAACTTGTAATTTTTTGAAAATGGATGAACTTGTTTACAAATTGTGAAGAATGTTTTTAAAAATCAATGAGTTTTTTCTTCAAATTTGTGAACATTTCTTCAAAGATAATGAACTTTTTCAAAATCGATGATTCTTTTCATATTTATGAAATTTTCTTAAAATTTATGATTATTTTTGAAAATCAATGAACTTTTTTCAAATGCATTATATTTTAGCTCATGAACATTTTTTGAAATGTTATATACTTTTTTCAAATTTCATGAACAATTTTAAGATCTATGGAATTTTCCCCCAATTCATGAACTTTTCTCAAAATTCACGAACATTTTTTTATTTACGTGAACTTTTGTAATGTCTATAAATCCTTTTTCAAATTCATGGTTGTGTTAACTTGTTTTAAGAATTCATTTTCAATTTTATGCTCCCGAGCTCAAATGCTCCCTCGTGAATAGTAAAATAAAAAATAGTAAAAAAATAAAAAAAAGCTTGAAAAACTTTGACAAATATTTTGTATGCTTGCAAAATTCCAGCATGAAAAACATTCGCAGAAGTCATGGCAAAAAAACCCAATGCTTCAAGATGCTTGTTTTGAAAACATTTTAGAGTGCTGATTTTTGTTTGACACGACTTCCATGAATTTTTTCCATGCTGAAATATGGTAAGTGTGCAAAATATTTGTTAAAGTTTAACACAAAGTAATTCAGATTGTTTTGAATTTTTTTACTATTTTTTTGATTTTAATTTTCATAAGGGTGCATTCGAGCTCGGGATCAGAATAGGACTTTTGCAAATAGTACTGTTTCCTTGTCGTGGACAACTAAATGAGAATGACCTAGTAGTTATTGGCTACGACCATCCGTGTTGCCGTCTATGGTTCAAATCCCGCTTCTCACAAAACGTGATGAATTAACCTGTTTCCTTTTTTTTCCTTTGCGCTCGCTGTATTTCTGAACAGCCTATTGGGATGACTCCAGAACCTTCCGATCCGGTTTTGGGAACATTTTGGGATATTTTTTTGTTTTCTTTTTCTTTTTTTCTTTTGATATTTTCTTATTTGTTTTCTTGTTTTATTTTTATGAACATTTTTTAAATATGTGGAGAAAAATAAACATGCAAATAAAATCAAATATGCAAACTTTTTCAAATCCGCAAACTTTTTCAGATATGTGATTTTAATCATATTTACAACCTTTTCCTAAATTCATGAACTTTTTTCATATCGCAATTTCTTTAATCAAGCAGATTTTTCAAATCCGCAAACTCTTTTGAAATCCGTGATTCTTTTTCAACTTCAGATATTTTTTATAACTTATGAGTTTTTATCAAATTTACAATTTTTTTTCATTAAAAACCACGAAGATTTATTAAACTCGTGACCATTTACCAAATTCATGAACATTTTCAAATTCACAATTGTTTTCACATAATTTTTGAAATCTACACTAAAACAAATGCTGAATCCTAACAAATGCAATAGTATCAGCATCTTTTCAAGCCAAATAAGACTTCTGATATGAAGGAGATTTCTGTTGAAGTTGATTCTAATTTTAAAAATTGAAATAAACAACAATCGAGAAAATAGATAGAGAAAGAAGGTGATGAAAGAAGATTGGAAGCTCAGAGTGGAATAGGACTGAAACCGACGAAGAAGAAGGTGAACAGTGAAAGTGGACGACTCGAACATGGTTGGAAAATAAAGAAGGTATCTATAAGAGCGGAGATGCAGCATACACATAGGAAGAAAGACATCACAATAACGGTCCACCGAAGTACTTGTACAAGATAAGCATGTATATTGACTCATATTGAGAGGGTTAAGAATTTGCTTATATTTTTCAACCAATTTTCCATCGGAACAACTATTTAAATCACATCGCAAATCAATGGTTTGTAGAAATAAAATCATAGATGCATGCCCCCGCATGTGCGTGCCCTGCGAATTTTTTATGCTACTAATTGTGTTACTCTCACTATAGCTACCCTTAGCCTTATGAGACCAATACCTCAATCAACCTCCATTTACAGAAAATAATAATATAATACTCCCTTTGATCTATATTACGGTTCTCATACAAATTTGTACTAAAGTTATAGTAAAAGGCTGCCACAATTAATATGGATGGGAGGAAATATAAGGGTTCAGCCCAATCCTTTTTCTTTTGCGAGGGATTTTTTTTGCGGGGTAGTCTTTTTTTTGCGAGGGAGTCTTTTTTATCCATTCTTAATTTCATTGTTTGCACCGTCTACGCGCCAGTTGCTGTTGATCTATCTGGCCGATCAAGACGGCATGAGCACGACACAATACGTTATTCTAAGAGTTCTGTGACAATCACGTGGCGACATTTTGTTCATCGTTATCCTCGCTGGTGCAAATTGCAGAATATTTTCTTCCGAGTCCACGCAAGTGGATCGTCTACCTTCTTTTACTAGACAATACCATGTCGTTTATGCATGCATACCACCACGTACAATATTCCCTTTGTGGACAACTACACCTTGATTTTACCACCGCTTGTATCATGAGTAAGTTGAATACTATTCGTGGTAGTGCTATCATACAAAGGTTCAATACGTCATATGCATAGTTTTGTTTTGCTGGCCAACTAGTCTACACCCAGGTTGTAAGTATACGTCGTAGTACAATCGTATGTTCTTTTTTTTCAGAAAAACTTTTGATATATTCATCAATTATTAAGGTAGTACAAAAAAACACTAGAAGTAAAAAATACATCTAGGTCCACAGACCACGTAGCGACAACTACAAGCACTGGTGCAAGACGAAGACGTGCCGCCGTCATCGCCCCTCCCTCATCGAAGCCGGACAAACCTTGTTGTAGTAGACAGTCGGGAAGTTGTCGTGCTAAGGCCCCATAGGGCCAACGCACCAGGACATCAACCGCCGCCGATGAAGAGAAGCGCAGATCGGAAGGATCCAACCTGTAGACACATGAACACAGAGGAACAAAGACCCGATCCACGTGGATCCACCGAAAATGAACGACGACCGAATCCCACGTGATCTGCCGGTGATAAACCTCCACGTGCCCTCCGGCGATGCTAGAAACACCATCAGAACGGGGGCCAAGCGGGGATGACCTTATTCCGTCTACAGAGAGCCACCGCCGCCTCGCATCTCTGAGCATGACACAAACCCTAACAAAACTAATAATAATAAACGGAGCCCTCCCGCTGGCAAGGGCCGGGATCCACCGTGTCTCCATGGTCCTGAGACCACAAGAGACAAGGTAGACCAACGATGACGCTGACGGGAGGCAGGAGAAACCCTAGCACGCTGGGTGCAGGGTACGAGCGGCCTCTGTGTGCGTGGTCTAGTACAATCATATGTTGAATGCACTTGAGGGACATACTATTTGTTAGAGCATCTCTAGCCGGTTCCTTACAATTTAGACCCTCAAACGGTCCTTATCCTCTGACTCCTTATGTTTGCTTCGTTAAAAAAATGTTCCTAGCCTAACTCCTAAAACTTAACTCCATAAAAAAACCCGCCGCCAATTCTTCTAAGTTTTCGTATACATACTACATTTCAACTAAATATTTGCACACACATTAAATCCAAACTTAATAATCAGAGTTCACTTAATCCATGAATATTACAAATTTAAAGTTCACAATCAAATTACTCAAATTCAAACACATGAAAGGGTGCAAATGAAGTAAATAGTATGATAAAAGCACAACAATAATCAACTGGAGCTATGGAGTAGCCACTGATGCTCAACAAGTCATCCAGTAGCTGGGCTTAAACTTCGCGGTTGTAGATGCTTTGATGTGCTACGATAAATCTTTCTATCATGTTTCCATCTTGTTTTGGTTCAACAGGATCCCCATTGGTGATGTACCAAAACTTCTCTAACATGCTCTCTCATCTTCAATGATCATGTTATGCAAAATGGTGCAACATGTGATTATTTGCAGTAGGGCATGTGGGTTCCAGTCCTCGCATGGCCACAAACAATGGCAAAGCTCTTCTAAAGCACACCAAAAGCTCTCTTAACATCCTTCCTGTCAACTCTTGGCGTACTGCAAAGTGAGATCTCTTGTTACCTCGAGGCCGCGTAATTGTCTTTACAAATGTGGGCCATGGAGGATAGATGACATCTGCAAAGTAGTAATCCATCGTGTACAGACGACCATTGACAACATAATTGCAAGACAAGCCTTGCAAATAGTGGTGATCTCAACAACACATTCAGATCATTATGGGAGCTGTCAGTGTCAAAACCAGCAGACCTCGGGGTAGGGGGTCCCGAACTGTGGATCTAGGGTCGATGGGTAACAAGGGACGACAAACACAGTGTTTACCCAAGTTCGGGCCCTCTCGAAGAGGTAATACCCTACGTCCTGCTTGATTATATTGGATGTATGATGTGGTTTACAGAGTAGATCTACTTCGAGATCAGCATGAGGTAAACCCTAAGGCTATGAGGTAATGAATGTAGCTCTAACCCAAATGACTACAACCCTCGGTTTATATAGATGCCGATAGGGCTAGGGTTACCAGAGATAGATTACAACAAGAGGGAAAGAGATCTCGTCCATCCTTGACTTGGAGGGCACACCACGGCTTCATAGGTCTCCGGTCACCATACGGCTCCACCAGTCCGGCCCATTGTATAATGGGCCATCGCCCCGAGGACCCCTTAGTCCATGAGTCCCTCAGTAGCCCCCGAACTTGCCTCCAACGCCAAGACTTGTATCCAGCATCCACTCGTCCAACCTATATTCGGCTTGCGAGGCGAGTTCTTCCATGTTCGGAACCAAGTGGTGTCTGGAATTTGAAATGTAGCTTTTACTTAACACCGAAGGCAATGAAAACATCGCTCAAGCGCAAATAGTGCCTTTATCTGACAGCTTTTTCTATCTCAGCGAAGAGTCGCTTCCGTCCATAACACCAAGCAATTACTATTTCTCGAAGCGCGCTCGAGGCTGACGCCACGTTTGTCACATCCCCTCAAGGAGGAGATCTTGCCCCGTTTTTTGGGGGATATGGTTAATGATTTTGATTCCCCTCCCCGCTCATAACGTTGCGGTGATATCAGGAAGTGGAGGAGCCAACGGCGTGAAAAAAGGAATCCCTGGCCTACGCACAGTCTATACAGGGGGCTGCTACACTTTGCATCCCACGCCCTCTTCCACCTTCCTTTCTCACAGACCTTCAGAGCTCCAGCGCCCTTTCTCCCCGCTTCCACAGCGAATCCCACTTCACCTCCTTCGACCATGTCCGGATCTGGCGCCAATGGGAAGTGGGATGCCTCCTCCGTCACCGACGGGGATACTCTAAAGCTGAAGGAGGCCGGCTACTTCCCGACCAATGTTGTCCATCGGGCCCCCGAAGAGGGCCAGATCATCCCTACACCCGAACCAGGTGAAAGGGTAGTTTTCTTCCCCATTTCCTTAGGTGGATCGGATTTCTCCTGCATCCCTTTGTGCGGGGGCTGATGTTCTACTATGGGCTGGATTTTCACGATCTAGCCCCCAACTCCCTCCTCCACATCTCGACCTTCATCGTCGTTTGTGAAGCACTCCTCCGGGTCCAGCCGCACTTTGGTTTATGGATGAAGGTGTTCAATGTCAAGCCCAAGGTGGTCGGCGGCGAGCATGCGGACTGCGGAGGAGCCATGATTAGTAAGCTGACAGGGTCTAGTGGCCGGACGACCACTTCGTCGACACCGTCCGGATGTGGCAGAAGGAGTGGTTTTATACCACCGAGACGAGGGAGGCCACATGGGGAGAGGCCCCCGCATTCATGTTTGGACCCCCTACCAGATTGGCCTCCTGGACCACCAAGAGCCCGGACTGGGGGTGTGTTGCCGACACGAAAGCGCTGCAGAAGTGCGTCTGATGTCTACTACACAACTTGTTCTTGTAGACTCATGTTGGGCCTCCAAGCGCAGAGTTTTGTAGGACAGTAGCAAATTTCCCTCAAGTGGATGGCCTAAAGTTTATCAATCCATGGGAGGCGTAGGATGAAGATGGTCTCTCTCAAACAACCCTGCAACCAAATAATAAAAAGTCTCTTGTGTCCCCAACACACCAAATACAGTGGAAATTTGTATAGGTGCACTAGTTCGGCGAAGAGATGGTGATAAAAGAGTAGTAATGATAGTAGATATTGATTTTTGTAATAGTAACAATAAAAAACAATAAGGTAGCAAGTAACAAAAGTGAGCACAAACGGTATTGCAATGCTTGAAAACGAGGCCTAGGGTCCGTACTTTCGCTAGTGCAATTCTCAACAATGCTAATATAATTGGATCATATAACCATCCCTCAACGTGCGATGAAGAAACACTCCAAAGTTCCTATCTAGCGGAGAACATAAGAAGAAATTGTTTGTCAGGTACGAAACCACCTCAAAGCTATTCGTTCCGATCAATCTATCCTAGAGTCCGTACTAAAATAACACCATATGATACACATCAAGCAACTCTAATGTCACCTAGATACTCCAATGTCACCGCGAGTATCCGTGAGTTGATAATACGATATGCATCAAACAATTTTAGATTCATAATATTCAATCCAACACAAAGAACCTCAAAGAGTGCCCCAAGATTTCTACCAGAGAAACAAAGACAAGAACGTGCATCAACCCCTATGCATAGATTACCCCAATGTCACCTCGGGAATCCGCGAGTTGAGTGCCAAAACACATATCAAGTGAATCAATATGATACCCCATTGTCACCATGTGTATTCATATGCAAGACATATATCAAGTGCTCTCAAATCCATAAAAGTATTCAATCCGATAAGAATGAAATCTCGAAGGGAGAACTCAATTCATCACAACAAGATAGAGAGGGGAAAACACCATATGATCCAACTATATTAACAAAGCCCGTGATAGATCAAGATCGTGACATCTCAAGAACACGAGAGAGAGAGAGAGAGAGATTAAACATATAGCTACTGGTACAAACCCTCGCCCGAGGGTGGACTACTCCCTCCTCATCATGGTGGCCGCCGGGATGATGAAGATGGCCACCGGGGATGATTTCCCCCTCCGACAGGGTGTCGGAACAGGCTCTAGATTAGTTCTTCGTGGCTACAGAGGCTTGCGGCGGCGAAACTTTTGATCTAGGGTTACCACGAGGGTTTTTGGAATATTTGACGATTTATAGGGCGAAGAGGCGATGTGGGAGGCCACAGAGGTGGGCACAACCCACCTGGGCGCGCCTGGGGGCCCCGGGCACGCCCAGGTGGGTTATGCCCCCCTCGAGGCACCCCTCTAGCACTTCTCTGGCCCATCCTGGGTGTTCTGGTCCAAAAAAATTCTCCAAATTTTTTTGCTGCGTTTGGACTCCGTTTGATATTGATTTCATGCGATGTAAAAAACAAGCAAAAAACAGAACTGACATTGGGCACTATTTCAATAGGTTAGTCCCAAAAAATGATATAAGGTTGCTATAAAATGATTGTAAAACATCCTAGTATGATAATATAAGAGCATGAATACTTCATAAATTATAGATACGTTGGAGACGTATCAGCGTCAACGGCATAATAGAGACTGGCGCGAAGCTGGTCGATGTGGTCCAGATCATGCTCCACCGCCGGCTCCTCCCTTGCCAGGAGAGGGCCAAGCCTATGTGGGAGTGATAATCCCCAAGTGCAGGGAATCATCGTAGCAATTCCCGAAGGTGGAAGTGATAAGTATGGAGTGTCGAACGCACAAGGAGCTAAAGGTAAGATCAATACTCTCTCAAGTCCTATCTGCCACTGATACGACTCTACGTACACCGAACGTTTGCTTCCAACTAGAAACAAGAAATAAAACTACGTTGTGGGTATGAAGAGGATAACTTTGCATGGCGTCGGAGAGCTAAATATAAAAGTAGGTGCTGTTATCATAAAGTTAGAATATATTACTAAATATTATAAATAGCGAGTGTGGAATAATGATGGATCGGTGTGCGGAATTGTCCTAGGCAATTGTTAACAAGACCGGTAGTCATCATTGCAATTTCATATGAGGGAGAGGCATAAGCTAACATACTTTCTCTACTTGGATCATATGCACTTATGATTGGAACTCTAGCAAGCATCCGCAACTACTAAAGATCATTAAGGTAAAACCCAACCATAGCATTAAAGCATCAAGTCCTCTTTCTTCCCATACGCAACAACCCCTCTTACTCGGGTTTGTCTTTCAGTCACTCACCAACCCACTATAAGCGAATCATGAACGTATTGCAACACCCTACAGCGGGAATCCCTCATGCTTGCGTGACACGGAGGGCACCATAGGACAGCACCAAAATAAAACATACAACTCATACCAATCTAGATCATCAATCAACCCAAAGACAAAGGATATCTACTCAAAACATCACAGGATGGCAACACATCATTGGATCATAATATGTGGCATAAAGCACCATGTTCAAGTAGGGATTACAGCGGGGTGCGGGAGAGTGGACCGCGTAAAAGAGATGAGGATGGTGATGATGATGGTGATGTTGATGAAGACGATCACCGTGGCGATGATTCCCCTCCCGATGGCACTCCGGTGCCACCAAGAGAGAGGAGGAGAGGTTCTCCCCCTTGTGCTTCCTCCTCCATGGCCTCCACCCTCTGGTCCTTGGCCTTCATGGTGATGATGGCCCCTCCGGGATACTCCTGCATGGCCACCGGTGATGATGGCCCCCTCTGGCAGGGTGCCAGAGAGGGCCTAGATTGATTTCTCGTGGCTACAGAGGCTTGCGGCGGCGGAACTTCCGATCTCGGTTTCTTTCTGGAAGTTTGGGTATATATGAGAGGTGTTGGAATTGATTTCACGTCAGGGGGGTTTCCGGGCTGTCCACGAGGCAGGGGGGCGCGTGCTAGGGGGGTGGGCGCGCCCGCCACCCTCGTGGGCAGCCCGGGACTCTTCTGGCCTACTTCCGGTACTCCGTGGGCTTCTTCTGGTCCAAAAATGATCTCCGTCAAGTGGCACGTCAATTGGACTCCGTTTGGTTTTCCTTTTCTGTGATACTCTTAAACAAGGAGAAAACAGAAACTAGCACTGGGCTCTAGGTTAATAGGTTAGTCCCAAAAATCATATAAAAGTGTATAATAAAGCCCATTAAACATCCAAGATAGATAATATAACAGCATGAATACTTCATAAATTATAGATACGTTGGAGACGTATCAGCATCCCCAAGCTTAATTCCTGCTCGTCCTCGAGTAGGTAAATGATAAAAGAAATAATTTATGAAGTGTGAATGCTAGCAGGTGCACAAGTTTGATCAATGATAATTTCAATCACCTTTTCTAGCATCATTATATGTCATAACAGTAGCTCATCTCATAAAACTTTTCATGATCAAGTAAGAAGCCATTCACATGTTAAAGTATACATCATAAACTTTCTTGAAAACTAACAAACAGCGTCCTTAGTCATCAAACAATTGCAATTCATCTTATTTTCAGGAAGAGTCTATGTCAGAGCTTTGATTTAGCAAACTCCACATACTCAACTATCATTTAGTCTTTCACAATTGCTAACACTCACACGATATTTATGGGTTCAAAGTTTTAATCAGACACAGAGAAAGATAGGGGCTTATAGATTTGCCTCCCAACCTTTTACCTCAAGGGTAATGTCAACAATAATAGTTCATGATGCCTTACATCCAATTGGATATATATTAGAATCTTTCCAACACAAGGTGCTTGCCAAAGGATAAAATGTAAAAAGGAAAGGTGAAAATCACCATGACTCTTGCATAAGGTTAAGAGATAAAAGTAAAAGATAGGTCCTTCGCAGAGGGAAGTAGAGGTTGCCATGCGCTTTCAGGGTTGGATGCACAAAATCTTAATGTGAAAGAATGTCACTTTATATTGCCACTTGTGATATGGACCTTTATTATGCAGTCCATCGCTTTTATTTCTTCCACATCACAAGATCGTATAAAGCTTATTTCCTCCACACCAATCAATCATACATATTTAGAGAGCAATTTTTATTGCTTGCACCGATGACAACTTACTTGAAGGATCTTACTCAATCCATAGGTAGGTATGGTGGACTCTCATGGCAAAACTTGGTTTAAGGATATTTGGAAGCACAAGTAGTATCTCTACTTGGTGCAAAGAATTTGGCTAGCATGAGGGGGAAAGGCAAGCTCAAGGTGTTGGGCGATCCATGACAATATATTTTATTTTAGATATAAGAAAACATAACCCATTATGTTGTCTTCCTTGTCCAACATCAACCTTTTAGCATGTCATATTTTAATGAGTGCTCACAATTACAAAAGATGTCCAAGATATTATATTTATATGTGAAATCCCTCTCCCTTCAGTATTCTTTCATGAATTGTTCAAGTGACTAATTCTACGTTTGCTAACTTTCAATAAGTTTACTACCTATACTTATTATGTGTGAAGTCATTACTCCCCATATTATAAGCATATGAAACATATATAGATTCAGATTTATGACATTCAATTTATTCAACCATTTACTCCTAGGATATACGTGAAGTACATGAGTAAATGACAAACTACTCCAAAAGATATGAGTGAAGTGTTGGGGAACGTAGTAATTTCAAAAATTTCCTACGCACACGCAAGATCATGGTGATGCATAGCAACGAGAGGGGAGAGTGTGTCCACGTACCCTCGTAGACCGAAAGCGGAAGCGTTAGCACAACGCGGTTGATGCAGTCGTACGTCTTCACGATCCGACCGATCAAGTACCGAACGCACGGCACCTCCGAGTTCAGCACACGTTCAACTCGATGACGTCCCTCGAACTCCGATCCAGCCGAGTGTTGAGGGAGAGTTTCGTCAGCACGACGGCGTGGTGACGATGATGATGTTCTACTGACGCAGGGCTTCGCCTAAGCACCGCTACGATATTATCGAGGTGTAATATGGTGGAGGGGGGCACCGCACACGGCTAAGAGATCAATAGATCAATTGTTGTGTCTATGGGGTGCCCCCTGCCCCCGTATATAAAGGAGCAAGGGGGAGGCGGCTGGCCAAGGAGGAGGGCACGCCAAGGGGGGAGTCCTACTCCCACCGGGAGTAGGACTCCTCCTTTCCTTGTTGGAGTAGGAGAAGGGAAGGGAGAAGGAGAAGGAAGGAAGGGGGCGCCCCCCTTCCCTAGTCCAATTCGGACTAGTCCATGGGGAGGGGTGCGGCCACCCTTTGGGGCCTTTCTCTCCTTTCCCGTATGGCCCAATAAGGCCCAATACTTCTCCCCCGCGAATTCCCGTAACTCTCCGGTACTCCAATAAACACCCGAATCACTCGGAACCTTTCCGAAGTCCGAATATAGTCGTCCAATATATCGATCTTTACGTCTCGGCCATTTTGAGACTCCTCGTCATGTACCCAATCTCATCCGGGACTCCGAACTCCTTCGGTACATCAAAACACATAAACTCATAATATAACCGTCATCGAACTTTAAGCGTGCGGACCCTACGGGTTCGAGAACTATGTAGACATGACCGAGATACGTCTCCGGTCAATAACCAATAGCGGGACCTGGATGCCCATATTGGCTCCCACATATTCTACGAAGATCTTTATCGGTCAAACCGCATAACAACATACGTTGTTCCCTTTGTCATCGGTATGTTACTTGCCCGAGATTCGATCGTCGGTATCTTAATACCTAGTTCAATCTCCTTACCGGCAAGTCTCTTTACTCGTTCCGTAATACATCATCTCGCAACAAACTCATTAGTTGCAATGCTTGCAAGGCTTAAGTGATGTGCATTACCGAGAGGGCCCAGAGATACCTCTCCGACAATCGGAGTGACAAATCCTAATCTCGAAATACGCCAACCCAACAAGTACCTTCGGAGACACCTGTAGAGCACCTTTATAATCACCCAGTTACGTTGTGACGTTTGGTAGCACACAAAGTGTTCCTCCGGTAAACGGGAGTTGCATAATCTCATAGTCATAGGAACATGTATAAGTCATGAAGAAAGCAATAGCAGAATACTAAACGATCGTGTGCTAAGCTAACGGAATGGGTCAAGTCAATCACATCATTCTCCTAATGATATGATCCCGTTAATCAAATGACAACTCATGTCTATGGCTAGGAAACATAACCATCTTTGATCAACGAGCTAGTTAAGTAGAGGCATACTAGTGACACTCTGTTTGTCTATGTATTCACACATGTATCATGTTTCCGGTTAATACAATTCTAGCATGAATAATAAACATTTATCATGATATAAGGAAATAAATAATAACTTTATTATTGCCTCTAGGGCATATTTCCTTCATGAAGAACACTGAGTAGTCAAATAATTAACTAGCCATGGGAGGATTATTCAATATTTCAGATCCAATGATTTTATTCAAACAACAAGTAAAATTGAAAATACGCTCCAAGCAAAACACATATCATGTGACGAATAAAAATATAGCTCCGAGTAAGGTATACCGATAGTTTTGAAGACGAAAGAGGGGATGCCTTCCGGGGCATCCCCAAGCTTAGGTACTTGAGTCTTCCTTGAATATTACCTTGGGGTGCCTTGGGCATCCCCAAGCTTAGGGTCTTTCCACTCCTTATTCTCCTCATATCGATATCTCACCCAAAGCTTGAAAACTTCAATCACACAAAACTTAACCAAACTTCGTGAGATAGGTTAGTATGATAAAGAGTAAACCATTCACTTTGGTACTATTAAGGACAAGTTTCATAATTGTTCTCACATAATGCCTACTATACCATATCATTTCTACAATTTATATTGAGAAATATAAGTCATAGAAACTAGAAAACAAGCAAACTATGCAATGAAAACAGAATCTGTCAGAAACAGAACAGTCTGTAATGATCTGAACATAAACCATACTTATGCTACTCCAAAAATTATGAAATAAATTGGTGGACGTGATGAATTTATCTATTAATCTTCTTCAAAAAGAATAAACTCAAAATCACTCTTATGTAAAAAATGACATCTATTCTTGTGAGCGCAAAGTTTCTGTTTTTTACAGCAAGATCACATTAACTTTCACCCAAGTCTTCCCAAAGGTCTTACTTGGCACTTTATTGAAAAAAAATCTATAAAACATGATTAATACAGTAGCTTAATCATGTACACACACAAAGAGAGTAAGGGTAAATATTGGGTTGTCTCCCAACAAACGCTTTTCTTTAATGCCTTTTAGCTAGGCATGATGATTCCAATGATGCTCACATAACAGACAAGAATTGAAACAGAAAGAGAGCATCTTGAAGAATATGACTAGCACATTTAAATCTAATCCACTTACTATGCCTAGGGATTTTGTGAGCACACAATTTATGGGAACAAGAATCAACTAGCATAGGAAGGCAAAACAAGTATAACTTCAAAACTTTAACCACTTAGAGAGGAAACTGGATATTATTGCAACTCCTACAAGCATGTATTCCTCCCTCATAATAATTTTCAGTAGTATCATGGATATCAACTTTGTTCTCATACTCAATTGGAACCTCTTCCAAAATAGTGGAATCATTACTAGCTAAAGTTGACACTCTTCCAAATCCACTTTCATAAATATCACACTAAGATTCAACACCTCCAAAATAGTGGGATCACTAATTCCTAAAGTTGACACTCTTCCAAACCCACTTTAAATGATAGTATTATTAATACTCCAAAATATATAAGTGAAGTTCATGGAGCATTCTACAATTAACATAGACTAACCGATATCCAAGCTCAAAATATATAAGTGAAGCACATGAAGCATTCTATAAAACCATACTCAAAAGATTTAAGTGAAGCACGAAGAGCAATTCTATAAGATCATACTTAAAAGATTTAAGTGAAGCACATGAAGTATTCTATAAATTGATGAAGGGACATCTCATACTAGCATGGTTCTTGAAGAAAAAGAAAAACACAAAGGACACAAATCATGTGAACAAAACAAAAACCGAGGTACACCGATATTTGTTGAAGAAGAAAGATGGGATGCCAACCGGGGCTTCCCCAAGCTTAGATGCTTGAGTATCCTTTGAAATATTTACTTGGGGAGCCTTGGGCATCCCCAAGCTTGAACTCTTGCCTCTCTTTATTCTTCTCATATTGATAGCTCCTCGATCTTCGAACACTTCATCCACACAAAATTTTAACAAAAACTTTGTGAGATCCGTTAGTGTAATAAAGCAAACTACCACTTTAAGGTACTCTAATGAACTCATTATTTATTTATTTTGGTGTTAAACCTACTGTATTCCAACTTCTCTATGGTTCATACCCCCCGATACTAGCCATAGATTCATCAAAATAAGCAAACAACACGCGAAAAACAGAATCTGTTAAAAACAGAACAGTCTGTAGTAATCTGGAAGTTTGGTAAACTTATGTAACTCCTACAATTATTAAATAAATATGACTATTTGAAATTTTTTTACAGAAGTAATGTGCAAAAAGTTTCAGACCCATTTGACTTTCCAGTAAAAAATGTAAATTCACGCACTATAGTCAAAGTTTCTGTTTTTATTCTGCACATAGTAAACAAGCAATCTAATCATCCTAAAACCAAAGCTTGGCACATTATTTTTATAATACAATGGATGTACACAAGGGTATAATTATTTACAGAGAAACTTCCATGAAAAATTCTACATTGTTTCCGTGAGCATGAACACAAGTGCTCAAGGTCAACCCTCACTTCTTCAATGCATAACTTTCCAATCACTTCTCTTTTTGAAAAACTTTTTAGGCATGAGAGGCAAGTATTTTTTTTTTGTATTTTCATTCTTTTAATTTTTTTGTATGTTTCACCCACAACTAAACAGAAACAAAAAGGTAACACAAAATCTACTTAGTGAAGAAAGCAAACAAGCACACACGAGAATATCAACCCCACGCTATTGCTCCCCGGCAACGGCGCCAGAAAAGAGCTTGATAATCCCCAAGTGCAGGGAATCATCGTAGCAATTCCCGAAGGTGGAAGTGATAAGTATGGAGTGTCGAACCCACAAGGAGCTAAAGGTAAGATCAATATTCTCTCAAGTCCTATCTGCCACTGATACGACTCTACGTACACCGAACGTTTGCTTCCAACTAGGAACGAGAAATAAAACTACGTTGTGAGTATGAAGAGGATAACTTTGCATGGCGTCGGAGAGCTAAATATAAAAGTAGGTGCTGTTATCATAAAGTTAGAATATATTACTAAATATTATAAATAGCGAGTGTGGAATAATGATGGATCGGTGTGCGGAATTGTCCTAGGCAATTGTTAACAAGACCGGTAGTCATCATTGCAATTTCATATGAGGGAGAGGCATAAGCTAACATACTTTCTCTACTTGGATCATATGCACTTATGATTGGAACTCTAGCAAGCATCCGCAACTACTAAAGATCATTAAGGTAAAACCCAACCATAGCATTAAAGCATCAAGTCCTCTTTATTCCCATACGCAACAACCCCTCTTACTCGGGTTTGTGTTTCAGTCACTCACCAACCCACTATAAGCGAATCATGAACGTATTGCAACACCCTACAGCGGGAATCCCTCACGCTTGCGCGACACGGAGGGCACCATAGGACAGCACCAAAATAAAACATACAACTCATACCAATCTAGATCATCAATCAACCCAAAGACAAAGGATATCTACTCAAAACATCATAGGATGGCAACACATCATTAGATCATAATATGTGGCATAAAGCACCATGTTCAAGTAGGGATTACAGCGGGGTGCGGGAGAGTGGACCGTGTAAAAGAGATGAGGATGGTGATGATGATGGTGATGTTGATGAAGACGATCATCGTGGCGATGATTCCCCTCCCGATGGCACTCCGGTGCCACCAAGAGAGAGGAGGAGAGGTTCTCCCCATTGTTCTTCCTCCTCCATGGCCTCCACCCTCTGGTCCTTGGCCTTCATGGTGATGATGGCCCCTCCGAAATACTCCTCCATGGCCACTGGTGATGATGGCCCCCTCTGGCAGGGTGCCGGAGAGGGCCTAGATTGATTTCTCGTGGCTACAGAGGCTTGCGGCGGCGGAACTTCCGATTTTGGTTTCTTTCTGGAAGTTTGGGTATATATGAGAGGTGTTGGCGTTGATTTCACGTCAGGGGGGTTTCCGGGCTGTCCACGAGGCAGGGGGCGCGCCCTAGGGGGGTGGGCGCGCCCCCACCCTCGTGGGCAGCCCGGGACTCTTCTGGCCTACTTCCGGTACTCCGTGGGCTTCTTCTGGTCCAAAAATGATCTCCGTCAAGTGGCACGTCAATTGGACTCTGTTTGGTTTTCCTTTTCTGCGATACTCTAAAACAAGGAGAAAACAGAAACTGGCACTGGGCTCTAGGTTAATAGGTTAGTCCCAAAAATCATATAAAAGTGTATAATAAAGCCCATTAAACATCCAAGATAGATAATATAACAGCATGAATACTTCATAAATTATAGATACATTAGAGACGTATCAGGGAGCATGAGCCCGAGGATCCGGCCAACGTGCGACACCTCTACGGCACGACTCCTGACAAGATATGGGGCAAATTATTCCAGCCCCAAAAGGAGTGGCCGGTCGAGGGGAAGGACATAAGCCTTGACGCCGTGAACCCCCCAAGGGAGGTGAGCGACATTTTTCTACGAGAAGTGTTCGGATATTCACACCACGTTTGATTCGGTCTAACCCTAGTATGTGGATTTTCCAGGGCTGGCTCGCCAAGGCCAAGAAGATCCGCGGCCCGGCGCCTCTGCCGGAAGGGCCCCGATCGGATCAGCTGGAAAAGCTGCTTGTCGTGGTGCCTTATAAGGCGCCCGCCAAGAAGGGCAAGAAGAAAGAAGGGCCGGAGGCCAGGGAGGGCCTTTGTCGTAGGGTTCATCCGGGCAATCGGTCCGGAGATGCTGCGGCCTCATCCGTGCAGGATGGGGGTGAGGATGAGAACGAGGAGGAGAGTGCCTCCTCGCACTCCAAGAAGAGGGCGGCGTCCGAGGACGTCGAGGAGGTTCAACCATATCCAGCCCCGAAGAGACGGTGCCGACCCAAGCTGGTTCTGTCCGACAGTTCGGACTTCGACAAGGAGTCCGAAGTCTCCGAGAAGGTTTTGGAGAAGGAACCCAGGGTCAAGCCCCCGGCCAGCAGGTTGGCATTTTTAGCTATCTCATTTTTAGTAATTTGCTTTAGTTGAAGGTTAACCCCTCCGAGATGAAGTCCCCCACATGAACGCCCCGCCGAGCAGACTTTGGAGGGGGCGTCTCCGCCCGCCAAACTGGCGAACAGTGGATCTATGGCGCACTCCGCGCCTCCTCTGATCCCCGGAGAGGTTGAGGAGGTGCGGTCCCAAAGGACTCCTCCTTCCCCGAACACAGAGGGGGAAGCGGACGCCGTAATGGCCGTGGTTAACACCTGGGTCACCGAAGACCAGGAGGGAGCGTCCCTCCTGGCTGACGGATGAAAGGAGTCCGGACCATCCGGACCCTGTCCGTCGACCGCTCACGATCCCCCAAGGCCTTCGATGGCACAATCTCCTACAAGCGGGGAAGGGGCCGGGGAGCGAACGCCAGCGGCGAACACCTCTACACGGGTGGCAGTTGGCTGGCCAGACGTGCTGGAGGAGTTGGTGGACAACTCCGCCATCATTGACGGGCACCGCTCTCTTATGAGTGCGGTGATGCAGGGTGTTCGGTCCGTCCAATCTGGACTGAACGACGTTTTCCAAGGCCTTCTAACAGGCTTTGAGGTAAGTCAAGTAATAATCTTTCCTCATAATGCGGTTGTAATTGATAGTTCGGGTAGGCCATGTACGTACCAGACCCCGAGACTCTGCTAGAACTTCGAAGAAAAACTGCAGAGGATTGAATTCAGTAGGCCAACTAATGATGTTGATATTTCTCTGGCTAATGCAGGCATCTTCCATGGCCGCGGCTACTAATGCCGCGACACTAGTGGAGATGGATCAGAAGCTCAAGCTTTTCGATAAAGAGCTTGACCTTGTCAACAAACGTCTTGACGAGGCGGAAGGTAAGCCCTGTGAGAAGATGTGTAATTTGCTTGACGCTGGATATTGACGATCCGGACTATGTGCTAATCCTTTTATTTTGATGATCCTGCAGCTGCTACCGCCGAGGTCGAGGGCTTGAAGGAGGCCCTGAAGAAAGCCGAGGCCGAGGTGGCCGCGAAGGAGACGGCCGCTGAGAAGGCGGTGGCCAAGCTTGAGAAGGCCAAGCCTACTGCTAATCAGCACGAGCCTCGGGTGATCAAAGTCCAAGTGGAGCTCCAAGAAACCACCAAGAAGCTGGAGGCCCTTGAGAAGGGGCAGGAGGAGCAATCCTCCCGGCTATCCAAGGCGGAGAAGGAGCTTCAGGAGGCGAGGAGTGATGCACGAGGTGTCCGAGAGGAGCTCCACCAAGCCGCGCAAATTGCAAATGGTAAGAACTACTTACTGCAGAGTGTGTTCGGAGGCAACATGTTCGCCCTGCTGACGCGGGTCTGGCGCTCCACAGGCGTCTTCGCCGAACTTCCGAAGAACGCGGCGGCCGTAGCGAGGCACTATGCAACCCTTGAGGAGGACTCCACGTAGCGGCTCTTCTGGTTACAGTTTCTGGACTCTGAGCGCCCCCCTCTTCTAAGCGATCAAATGAAGCAGCTGATGGAGATGCATCGGATGTCGGAGCTGGCCGTAAAGGACCTCTGTGTCAGCCTGTGGCCGGCCGAGCCCATTCCGGACACCTACTTCGGCCTTGTGCAGAAGCTGTGGGAGGCGCCGCTCCGGATTGATGTCGTAAAGCGGCCAGTGTGCCTTGAAGGGGCGAGGCTCGCGTTTACGAAGACCATGGTGCACTGGCCGAGGATTAATCCAATGGAGATGGCCACTGGTCCTTCACCCAAGGGGAAGCAGCATTGCCGCCTTGAGTAGTACTTCGCGCATGTGATAACCAGAGCGCAGGCGATAGAGGGCCAGTGTTCAAAAGATGTAAATTTTGAGTAGTTGTATTAAGTTTGTAACAAGTGGGACTTATGCTTTACTATGCGCCCGACGGACTTATTTGATATTGTAATGATTAAATTTTGACTCCTATGCGGCCTTATGTTTATTCTGAAAGCTACAAGTTGTCGGCTTCAGCTCCCAAGTGAATGTCACGAGGGGTGTTTTGTCTCCGCACTGTTACCCTTAGCCAACGTCTTGGTACCCGGAGGCGGTAGTGCGGGAGCGAAACCAGGCGATCAGACTATTCTGTTTTACTGCTTTTCACTTAGCCTTAGGAGCTTCATGGTGGGGACTAGGGACTAGCCCCTGGTGTATTGCGATGTACTTGGGGATCAAAACCTGCCCTTTCCTATCACATGGTTTGTGTTAAGACGAACCCTTCGTGTTACATGGCGAAATCGCCAACGATTTTGAGAGTCAAACCTCATCATCGGATCGCGGACCCGTTCACGCTTACTATGACGATCGATTTTTGGCTTTTTCCTCCTAAGGTACTTAACTGGGCAAACCAGAAGTACAATCACAGGGGTTCTCCCTTTGCCCTCTTAGCCGAACGTGTGGAACATAAGGGGCAAGCACAGGAGCCAGGCAACCCAACTATTGACCCAAGACATAGTTCGGAATAGATGCATATAGTGCCATATCCGAGACGCCGAGCACCTAGCGGCAAGCGGTGTCGGACTTGAAGACATTGAGCTGATGTATAAGTCGAACTCTTGACTAGTTAATATATTTTCATGCCGGGCTGTTCGAAGAGCGAGGATAGAATCGGAGAGGGAATAAACAAGTCGTAGGATGCGGATATCCGAACACCATAAAGGGTAATTTTATTATTTCTCACAAGCTCGGGACGTCTATCCATACGATTCAAACCGTGAAGGCAATACTTGTGAAAGAAAAAGAAAGTTTACAGAGTAAAGGTTGACGCAGGGCCTTGACACGTGAGTTGAAGCCTTCACTGTGCCCTTTGCACGTCTGCGCCTTTGCTTCTGATAGGTGGGGGTTGGGACCTTCGATGAGACCTTAATGGGCAAGGGCCCTGCCGATGAAGCTTTATGCTCGGGTGTATCCGTAATTGGTCCCCGGGTCGTCCGAAGACGAGGTAATTCCCAAGTTCGGTTTAACCGAACATGCACTTCAGATTTATTAATATATGCCTCACGACTGCCCATGGTATTTTGAGTGCGAAGTTGTGCTGACGAGGCAC
Source organism: Triticum aestivum (assembly GCF_018294505.1). Lineage (NCBI taxonomy): Eukaryota > Viridiplantae > Streptophyta > Magnoliopsida > Poales > Poaceae > Triticum > Triticum aestivum. The sequence continues at coordinate 148,563,499 of NC_057802.1, forward strand.
ATGGAGCGTGCATAATGTGGGCGTGCCGTGGGGCGCGTATCCCTATTTGCGGCAAACGCATGCAGGTTCCAATGATGGGGAATGGGTTCAAACCCGTTTACTATTGTTGCCGGCCTTTACGGCAGGTCGGCATCCGGGCCTATATGGGCTGGTGTGGTCTTCGACCTCTAGGGCCACAGTGTGATCTTCGGTTTGAAGTGAGCGTTCTGTGTTGCCGTTGATAGTTATGACGCCCGAGGGACCAAGCATCTTCAGCTTGAGGTACGCGTAATGCGGAACAATATTGAACTTGGCGAACATTGTTCGGCCGAGGAGGGCGTGATAGCCACTGCAGAAAGGTGCAATATTGAAGATCAAGTCCTTGCTTCGGAAGTTATCCGTAGATCCGAACACTACTTCAAGCGTCACGATGCCCGTGCAGCGGGGCTCCACTCCTGGAATGACCCCCTTAAATGTGGTGTTACTTGGTTTAATCCTTGATGCATCAATCCCCATTTACCCCATTATATCTTCATATATCATATTGAGGTTGCTACCTCCGTCCATTAGGACTCTAGTGAGGTGGAATCCATCGATGATGGGGTCTAGCACTAAGGTTGCGGACCCTCCATGGCGTATGCTGCTGGGATGGTCCCTGTGATCGAACGTCATCGGGCAAGCTGACCATGGGTTGAACTTCGGCGCTACTGGCTCGACGGAGTATACGTCTCATAGTGCTCGTTTCCTCTCCTTCTTCGGTATATGGGTTGCGTAAATCATGTTTACCGTCTTGACCTTGGAAGGGAAGGGTTTCTGGCCTCCACTATTCGGCCTACGGGGATCGTCATCGTCCTTGCTTCGTGGGCTTTTGCCTGAGTGTTCGGATGTGAGTTTGTCGGCCTGTTTGATCACCCAACAATTTCGGTTGGAGTGGTTGGCGGGCTTCTCTGTTGTGCCGTGGATCTGACAAGGCTTGTCCATAATTGTGTCTAGTCTGGATGGGCCGTCATTGTTGCCTTTAGGGGCTTTCTTTCGGGGTTTGGACTTCTGGTTTCGTAATCCGGCGTTTACTGCTGTATCCTCGCCCTCACCGTCATTGTGGCGACATTTATTCTTGCTGCGTAGGGGCTTTCCATTTCCGTCCCGAACCTCGGAGTTACCGGGTGTGTCTGGGTTGGTGCTCTTGCGAGCGAGCCAACTGTCCTCGCCCACGCAAAAGTGGGTCATGAGGGAAGTAAGGGCTGCCATAGTTCTTGGTTTGTCCTGGCCGAGCTGTCGGACGAGCCATTCGTCCTTGACACCATGCTTGAAGGCAGCCAGGGCTCCGGCATCCGGACAGTCGACTATCTGGTTTTTCTTGGTCAGGAATCGTTTCAAAAATGGTCGGGCAGACTCTCCAGGTTATTGTGTGATGCGATTTAGGCCGTTAGTGTCTGGAGGCCGGACATAGGTGCCCTGAAAGTTTACTCGAAAAGTGTCCTCAAGCTCTGCCCAGCAACCTATAGAGTCTTAAGGCTGTTCAACCAGTGTCAAGCTGGACCTTTAATGTAGTGACCCGACCTTAGACGGTCAAGTCTCTGTGCTTAAGTGTCATCCCTGGATCGGTATGCTGACACACACAGTACTCGAGGATATATAACAGAGGTAAATCACATGTATAAAGTAACGTAAATACAATTACCTCAATCCAAGTAGCGGAAGTAACAACAAGGTTGTGGATTCCCATCAACACCAACGACAAAGTTGAGTGTAGAAATGTAAGCCTAACGTATCACTTACTCGTCGTAAGATTCCTGCAACATGAGACGTTGCAGCCACAAAGGGTTAGTACATTGAATGTACTGGCAAATTCACACCATAGGATGATGATGAATAATATCTATCACTACATGCATATTTGGCTGGTGGAAAGCTCTAAGTTTAACATGTTTTTGCGAAAAGCCAATTTTTCCCTACTACAAAGGAATATATTTTATTTAACTACAAAGTTATTTGAAAATATCTAGAAGGTATATCCCCAACTCAATCCCAATTAAAAGTTAACATCCCAACAAATTAATTAAGTAGAGTGATGAGATCAACATGATAATCCAAGAACCAGATACTCAAGATGTCCATAACCGGGGACACGGCTAATCATGATTAGTTTGTACACTCTACAGAGGTTTGCGCACTTTTCCCCACAAGACTCGATCTCCTCCGTTGGATTTCTCGCACTACATGGTGTTTGAGAAACGGATGACCGAGACACAGTCTTTCAGAACCATTAACTCTAACCCCGGGTAGACAGTACCAACCTACATCCCCTACATCTGCTAGCCTACCACTGGAAGAGGTCATGCAACGTACTCAACTATGCTAGAGCCCATAATAGCTTGTGGCTGCACACGGAAGTTTCTAGCATGAATAATCTTATGATCCCTTTGAGCCTGGGTGGCGGACCATAGGAGGATCACACGGTATAACCCCGGGATCTCCTAGGACAACACTGGTATAACCCCAGGTGCCCAAAACCAACAATCCACCCAGATGTGTATTAAATTTGCCACCTTAGAATTGAACCATTAATTAAATACTCACATCTGTCATGGATACACTCAAACCCAATCCACGTCTACGAGCATAGCATAGCAATATAAGCATAACGTAGAAGTAACTCCCAAGGGTTTGATAATAAAACAGGTAATAGGTTCTACCTCATCAACTACTTCCCAATACCCACATGTTATCAACTCCTAACCATGCAATGTTTGAGGGTGAAACTAATGCATAAAAACTGGGTATAAAAGGGATATGATCAAAGTGTGAACTTGCCTTGTACGGTTGATGAAGATGATTCACACTCATAACTCCTGATAGTTCTACTCGTCACACTCCGGTCAATCTATCGTAAGCAAGCAATGGTAACCACACATAAGCAATCATGCAACAGAATCGAAGAAAAGATCTCGGAAAACTTCGAAAACAAGAAAACAACTCTTGCAACAGAAAACAATTTCTAACAGTACCAAAATTGGGTGTATTTGACCTTATCATAAAGTTTGGGTCAAGAGCTTCGATTTGCAAAAAGAATCAACTCAAACAGAGTTATAGAACTCGAGTTACGATCAAACGAAGTTCAAATACAAATCTGTTTGAATTCAAATTTTAAAACTTTCAAAAATATGTTTAAGTTGTTTAACTGGATAGAGGGGATCAATACGAATAAGTGGGCATTGGTTTCGTTGGATTTGGACAAACGAGCAAAAACTAGTGACCGTTTGAAGAACAGTGACTAATCTGTAAATAAAATATTCACGGATAGGTCCCTGGACGAAAACTAAAAGAAAAATCCTATCGAACGAACGTTCGCTACAGAACCCTACAGAACGAAATCGTTCGCTACCGAAGCTAACGAGCGAACGCTTGCTAAATAAACTAAACAAAAAAAGACCTAGGTTTTTTCTAAAAAGCCGATCTAGGGTTTTTTACCGAACAAAAAAAAGGCGGTTTTACCGGTTCGGTCAACTCCGGTGGTGGGGCGGGCGTCTCCGACGACTGGCGATGAGCGGCGCTGCAGGCGGCGGGTTGAGGCGGCAGCGGCGAGCTCCGGCGGCACGGCGTGACGCGAGGGCGGCGGTGCGGCTTTGGAGGAGGGGGCCGAGGTGGCCGGTATTTAAAGAGGGGAGGCGTGGCGGAGGGGCAAGGGCGGCGCGGTGTCCGGGACGGACACAGCAAGGCGGCGGTGGCGATGCGTGCGGGAGGCGGAGACCTCCCAGGGTCGGGGACGGCGGCGAACTGGGCTGGGCCTGGCTGAGGAGCTGGGCCGGCCCAGTCGGCGGGAGTTTTTTTTAAACACAGGCAACAAATAATATTAAAAACGAAAATAAATAAGAATATCATATAGGCATATAATATATCAAAATTTTCAGAAAAACTTTTCCTACAACATGAACATTTTTCTAACGTCAAATAAAATTCACACAATTTTAAATAAAGCAAAGAGTGTTACTGTTGCAATAAAACCCAATAAAATTCATTTTAAAAATACCAAAATAACTTCAAATTTATTTCTCTCCAATTTTCTATTGTAGGGAATCATTTTACCCTATTTTCCATATATTTTATTTTTGGAGAAAAATAATTTGAATAAAATCCAAATAACTCCAAACTGAAAATAATTTCCAAAAGGACTTTAAATTTGATCCTTTTAAACTCCCAACTCATATTTCATATGTTTTGAAGAAGTCATTTTATATTCTCTCGTGAAAATCATTAAGTTGCATAAAGTTTCTGAGTTTGAAATATTTCCCAATGAAATTCAAATATTTTCAAATACCCTTTTCATTTAATTAAATGAAAGAAGTCATGTCATCTTCTCTCTAGGGTTTTGTATTTGAAAAGAATTTGAATTCATGGAGATCATAAATGCAAAATGAAAGTTTGGGAAAGTCCTTTTATTCCCTCTCATTTACCTTTCAAAAAGTTTCAAATTTCACTCAATTTCACATAAGCAACCACACCACAATCAAACAATCAATCAAATCTATCTATTTAATATAACATTCCAAAATTTAGAATTTTGGGATGTTACATTTAAGCTTTAGCGGCTGATATTTAATGGCGTGGAGGTCATCTCCTCGCACCATATGTATGAGGAGGAGGAAATCCTCTATCCATATGGCTGGATCTGTGGTTCCGTCATATCATTCGATGTTCGCGGGCTTGAAGCCTTCCGGGAATTGGTGTTGCATCACCCTCTCTGTAAAACACAGGGGGTGTGCAGCGCCCCGAATTCGGGCTACATCGTGTCGTAGGTCCTCGGTGCTCCAGGCCTGCTGTTGCTCCCGGATTCTATCATTTCGATTTAGCCGATCATAGTATCCTTCCTGGTAAGCAGGCGGGTCCTCTCTGGGTCCGTAGATGGACCTGGTACGGCCTCCTTGAGCGTTAGGTCATGGCGGAGGTCGTACTCGTAAGTGCGCCGCACTTGATCCTTGCCGTGACGGCGAGGTGGGGCAGTTGGGTGTTCGGCCTCGTCAGCTTCCCCGCCCCGCCCTCTAGGGGGGCGGTCCGACTGTTCGGTGTTTGCATACGTTGGGCGTGTTGGCTCTACCACCTCATCATCGAACTAGCGCAATAGCCTTCGCTTGGGATAACTCCTAGTTGGCTGATCATGGCCATACCCCTCTTCAACAGCTAGGACTTTAGTCCATCGGTCATTGAGGGTGCCCTGTTCGGCTTTGATTTTGCGTTTTTGTTTCTTTAGGCTGCGGGCGGTGGCTAGAAGCCTCCGCTTGAACCGTTCTTGCTCCAGAGGGTCTTCGGGGATGATGAACTTGTCCTCCCCAAGTCTGGCCTCCTCTTCAGAGAGTGGGAGGTAGTTGCTCTCCTCGGAGTCATCGGGCTTTTCTGAGTTGAGCGATTCCTCCTGCCCCACGGGGTCATCCTGATGATGTTCGAAGGCTGTGTCTCCGGCGAGGTCATCCGTATTAGTTACGGTGCCGTTCTCCATAGAGTCCATGTTGCTTGCATGGCTTCGACGTGGCTTTGATCGACGGTGCTGTTTTCAGCATTTGGGGGGGGCTCATTTCTGGGCTTTTCTTTGTCCTGATTGGGAGTGTTGTCACCGTCTTTGGGGTGTCCACCATGTAAATGTCATAGGTGGAAGTGGCCGACCAGCAGCCGGTGACGGGGGGCAACGTCGGCCTTGGCAGTGGCTCCGTCCCCCTCGTCTGTGTATTCGGTATTCTCCGAATTATAGTCTAACATATTGGTTAAATCATCGATAGCGGCTACCAAGTGGGTGGTGGGTGGGATGCAAACTTCCCTATAGTATGCCTCGACGGGTTGACGATCGTGAGCGGGGGAGAGATCCTCCTAGATAGTCATTTTCTGAATTTGGTCCAACGCCTCATTTATCATAGCGAGGGTCGCCGAACTCGAGGGCTCTGGGCCAGATTGTGTTGTAACGGGGGCAGTCAATGCCCTAGCCAGTCCTTGATTTCTACAGGTCGAGGTGAGCTCAGGGTGCGGAACCGGATCCTCGATTGGGTCCAGACAGTCATCGGAAGTCAAGGACGGATTTTGATGAAGGAAATATGCCCTGGAGGCAATAATAAAGTTGTTATTTTATATTTCCTTATATCATGATAAATGTTTATCATTCATGCCAGAATTGTATTAACCGAAAACTTGATACATGCGTGGATACATAGACAAAACACATTGTCCCTAGTAAGCCTCTACTAGACTAGCTCGTTAATCAAAGATGGTTATGTTTCCTAACCATAGACATGTGTTGTCATTTGATGAACGGGATCACATCATTAGGAGAATGATGTGATGGACAAGACCCATCCGTTAGCTTAGCATAATCATTAAGTTTTATTGCTATTGCTTTCTTCATGACTTATACATATTCCTCTGACTATGAGATTATGCAACTCCCGAATACCGGAGGAACACCTTGTGTGCTATCAAATGTCACAACGTAACTGGGTGATTATAAAGATGCTCTACAGGTATCTCTGAAGGTGTTTGTTGGGTTGGCATAGATCGAGATTAGGATTTGTCACTCCGAGTATCGGAGAGGTTCTCTGGGCCCTCTCGGTAATGCACAATACTATAAGCCTCGCAAGCAATGTATTACTGAACGAGTAAAGAGACTTGCCGGTAACGAGATTGAACCAGGTATGATGATACCGACGATCGAATCTCAGGCAAGTAACATACCAATGACAAAGGGAATAATGTATGTTGTTATTGCGGTTTGACCGATAAAGATCTTCGTAGGATATGTAGGAACTAATATGAGCATCTAGGTTCCGCTATTGGTTATTGACAGGAGATGTGTCTCGGTCATGTCTACATAGTTCTCGAACCCGTAGGGTCCGCACGCTTAACGTTCGATGACGATTTCTATTATGAGTTATGTGTTTTGGTGACCGAAGTTTGTTCGGAGTCCCGGATGAGACCATGAACATGACGAGGAGTCTCGAAATGGTCGAGAGGTAAAGATTCATATATTGGAAGGTAGTATCCGGACATCAGAATGGTTTCGAGTGGTTCGGGTATTTTACCAGAGTACCGAGGGGTCACCGGAACCCCCGGGGAAGTATTGGGCCTACATGGGCCCTAAGCGAGAGAGAGGGAATCCCGCGGGGGGGGGGGGGGTGGCGCACACCCCCCTCCTAGGGAGTCCGAATAGGATAAGGAGGAGGGGGCGCGGCCCCCCTTTCCTCTCCCTCTCCCTCTCCTTCCTTTTCCCTCCGGTGAAGAAAGGAAAAAAGGGGGGGGGGGCGAATCCTACTCCTAGTAGGACTCCCCCATGGCGCGCGCCTCCTGGCCGGTATCCTCCTCCTCCTCTCCTTTATATACGGGGGCAGGGGGGCACCCCATAACAGATCAATTGTTCTCTTAGCCATGTGCAGTGCCCCCCTCCATAGTTTACTCTTCCGGTCATAGTGTCGTAGTGCATAGGCGAAGCCCTACGCGGATCACATCACCATCACCGTCACCATGCCATCGTGCTGACGGAACTCTCCCTCGACCCTATTCTGGATCAAGAGTTCGAGGGACGTCATCGAGCTGAAAGTGTGCTGAACTCGGTGGTGCCGTACGTTCGGTACTCGACCGGTTGGATCGTGAAGACGTTCGACTACATCAACCGTGTTAACTTAACGCTTTCTCTTTCGGTCTACGAGGGTACGTGGACACACTCTCCCCCTCTCATTGCTATGCATCTCCTAGATAGATCTTGCGTGATCGTAGGATTTTTTTTTGAAATTGCATGCTACGTTCCCCAACAGTGGCATCCGAGCCAGGTCTATGTGTAGATGATATGCACGAGTAGAACACAAAGAGTTGTGGGCGATAATAGTCATACTGCTTACCACCAACGTCTTATTTTTATTCGGCAGTATTGTTGGATGAAGCGGCCCGAACCAACATTACATGACCACGTTCATGAGACCGGTTCTACCGATGTGCTTTAGCACACACGTGGCTGGCGGGTGTCTGTTTCTCCAACTTTAGTTGAATCAAATTTGACTACGGCCGGTCCTTGTTGAAGGTTAAAATAGCACACTTGATGAAAAATCATTGTGGTTTTGATGCATAGGTAAGAACAGTTCTTGCTAGAAGCCCGTAGCAGCCACGTAAAACTTGCAACAACAAAGTAGAGGACGTCTAACTTGTGTTTGCAGGGCATGTTGTGATGTGATATGGTCAAGACGTGATGAGATATAAATTGTTGTATGAGATGATCATGTTTTGTAAAAGTTATCACCAACTGCCAAGAGCTTTATGGTTGTCGCTTTATTGTATGAAATGCAATCGCCAAGTAATTGCTTTACTTTATCACTAAGAGGTAGCGATAGTCGTAGAAGCTATAGTTGGTGAGACGACAATGACGCTATGATGGAGATCAAGGTGTCAAGCCGGTGATGATGGAGATCATGACGGTGCTTTGGAGATGGAGATCAAAGGCACAAGATGATGATGGCCATATCATGTCACATATTTTGATTGCATGTGATGTTTATATTTTATGCATCTTATTTTGCTTAGTACGGCGGTAGCATTATAATATTATCCCTCACTAAATTTCACGGTATAAGTGTTCTCCCTGAGTATGCACCGTTGTTACAGTTCGTCGTGCCGAGACACCACGTGATGATCAGGTGTGATAAGCTCTACGTTCACATACAACAGGCGCAAGCCAGTTTTGCACGTGCAGAATACTCGGGTTAAACTTGACGAGCCTAGCATATGCAGATATGGCCTTGGAACACTGAGATCGAAAGATCGAACGTGCATCATATAGTAGATATGATCAACATAGAGATGTTCACCATTGAAAACTACTCCATCTCACGTGATGATCGGACATGGTTTAGTTGATATGGATCACGTGATCATTTAGATGACTAGAGGGATTTCTATCTAAGTGGGAGTTCTTAAGTAATATGATTAATTGAACTTTAATTTATCATGAACTTAGTCCTGATAGTTTTTGCATATCTATGTTGTTGTAGATCAATGGCCCATGCTACCGTTCCCTTAAATTTCAATGCGTTCCTAGAGAAAGCTAAGTTGAAAGATGATGGTAGCAACTACACGGACTGAGTCCATAACTTGAGGATTATCCTCATTGCTGCACAGAAGTATTACGTCCTGGAAGCACCGCTAGGTGCAAGGACCACTGCAGGAGCAACTCCGGACGTTATGAACGTCTGGCAGACTAAAGCTGATGACTACTCGATAGTTTAGTGTGCCATGCTTTACGGCTTAGAACATCGGGACTTCAAAGACGTTTTGAACGTCATGGAGCATATGAGATGTTCCAGGAGTTGAAGTTAATATTTCAAGAAAATGCCCGAGTTGAGAGATATGGAGTCTCCAACAAGTTCTATAGCTGCAAGATGGAGGAGAATAGTTCTGTCAGTGAACACATACTCAGAATGTCTGGGTACCATAACCACTTGACTCAACCGAGAGTTAATCTTCCTGATGATAGTGTCATTGACAGAGTTCTTCAATCACTGCCACCAAGCTATAAAGGCTTCGTGATGAACTATAACATGCAAGGGATGGAAAACACAATTCCCGAGCTCTTAGCGATGCTAAAGCCTGCGGAGGTAGAAATCAAGAAGGAGCATCAAGTGTTGATGGTTAACAAGACCACTAGTTTCAATAAAAAGGGAAAAGGGAAGAAGGGGAACTTCAAGAAGAATAGCAAGCAAGTTGCTACTCTCGGGAAGAAGCCCAAGTCTGGATCTAAGCGTGAAATTGAGTGCTTCTACTGCAAAGGGACTGGTCACTGGAAGCGGAACTGCCCCAAGTATTTGGCGGATAAGAATGATGGCAAAGTGAAAGGTATATTTGATATACATGTTATTGATGTATACCTTACTAATGCTCGTAGTAGCGCCTGGGTATTTGATACTGGTTCTCTTTCTCATATTTGCAACTCGAAACAGGGGCTACGGATTAAACGAAGATTGACTAAGGATGAGGTGATGATGCATGTCAGAAATGGTTCCAAGGTTGATGTGATCGTCGTTAGCACGCGACCTCTACATCTACCTTCGGGATTAGTTTTAGACTTGAATAATAGTTATTTGGTGCCAGCGTTGAGCATGAACATTATATCTGGATCTTGTTTGATTCGAGACAGTTGTTCACTTAAATCAGAGAATAATGGTTGTTCTATTTATATGAGTAATATCTTTTATGGTCATGCACCCTTGATGAGTGGTCTATTTTTGTTGAATCTCGATTGTAGTGATACACATATTCATAATATTGAAGCCAAAAGATGCAAAGTTAATAATGATAGTGCAACTTATTTGTGGCACGGCCATTTAGGCCATATTGGTGTAAAGCGCATGAAGAAACTCCATGCTGATGGGCTTTTGGAATCACTTGATTATGAATCACTTGATGCTTGTGAACCATGCCTCGTGGGCAAGATGACTAAGACTCCGTTCTCTGGAACAATGGAGCGAGCAACTGACTTATTGGAAATAATACATACTGATGTATGCAGTCCGATGAGTGTTTAGGCTCGCGGCGGGTATCGTTATTTTCTGACCTTCACAGATGATTTGAGCAGATATGGGTATATCTACTTAATGAAACATAAGTCTGAAACATTTGAAAAGTTCAAAGAATTTCAGAGTGAAGTAGAAAATCATCGTAACAAGAAAATAAAGTTTCTACGATCTGATCGTGGAGGTGAATATTTGAGTTACGAGTTTGGTCTTCATTTGAAACAATGTGGAATAGTTTCACAACTCACGCCACCTAGAACACCACAGCGTAATGGTGCGTCCGAACGTCGTAACCGTACTTTATTAGATATGGTGCGATCTATATGTCTCTTACCGAATTACCACTATCATTTTGGGGTTATGATTTAGAGACGGCTGCATTCACGTTAAATAGGGCACCATCTAAATCCGTTGAGATGACACCATATGAACTGTGGTTTGGCAAGAAACCTAAGCTGTCGTTTCTTAAAGTTTGGGGATGCAATGCTTATGTGAAAAAGCTTCAACCTGATAAGCTCGAACCCAAATCGGAGAAGTGCATATTCATAGGATACCCAAAAGAAACTGTTGGGTACACCTTCTATCACAGATCCGAAGGCAAGACATTTTTGCTAAGAATGGATCCTTTCTAGAGAAGGAGTTTCTCTCAAAAGAAGTGAGTGGGTGGAAAGTAGAACTTGACGAGGTAATTGTACCTTCTGTCGAATTGGGAAATGGTTCATCACAGAAATTAGTTCCAGTGATGCCTACACCAATTAGTGACGAAGTTAATGATGATGATCATGAAACTTCATATCAAGTTACTACCGAACCTCGTAGGTCAACCAGAGTACGGTCCGCACCAGAGTGGTACGGTAATCCTGTTCTGGAAGTCATGTTACTAGACCATGACGAACCTACGAACTATGAGGAAGCGATGATGAGCCCAGATTTCGCGAAATGGCTTGAGGCCATGAAATCTGAGATGGGATCCATGTATTGGAACAAAGTATGGACTTTGGTTGACTTGCCCGATGATCGGCAAGCCATAGAGAATAAATGGATCTTCAAGAGGAAGACGGACGCTGATAGTAGTGTTACTATCTAAAAAGCTAAACTTGTCGAAAAAGGTTTTTGACAAGTTCAAGGTGTTGACTACGATGAGATTTTCTCACTCATAGCGATGCTTAAGTCTGTCCGAATCATGTTAGCAATTGCCACGTTCTATGAAATATGGCAAATGAATGTCAAAACTGCATACCTTAATGGATTCCTTAAAGAAGAGTTGTATATGATGCAACCAGAAGGTTTTGTCGATCCTAAAGGTGCTAACAAAGTGTGCAAACTCCAGCGATCCATCTATGGACTGGTGCAAGCATCTCGGAGTTGACATATACGCTTTGATAAGGTGATCAAAGCATATGGTTTTATACAGACTTGTGGTGAAGCCTGCATTTACAAGACAGTGAGTGGGAGCACTACAACCTTTCTGATAAGTATATGTGAATGACATATTGTTGATCGGAAATGATGTAGAATTTTCTGGAAAGCATAAAGGAGTGTTTGAAAGGAGTTTTTCAAAGAAAGACCTCGGTGAAGCTGCTTACATATTGGGCATCAAGATCTATAGAGATAGATCAAGACGCTTGATAAGAATTTCGATGAGTACATACCTTGATAAGATTTTGAAGGAGTTCAAAATGGATCAGTCAAAGAAGGAGTTCTTGCCTGAGTTGTAAGGTATGAAGTTGAGTAAGACTCAAAACCCAACCACGACAGAAGATAGAGAGAATGAAAGTCATTACCTATGCCTCAGCCATAGGTTCTCTAAAGTATGCCATGTTGTATACCAGACCTATTGTGTACCTTGCCATGAGTTTGGCAAAGGGGTACAATAGTGATCCAGGAGTAGATCACTGGACATCGATCAAAATTATCCTTAGAAGACTAAGGAAATATTTCTCAGTTATGGAGGTGATAAAGAGTTCGTCGTAAAGAGTTACGTCGATGCAAGATTTGACACCGATCTGGATGACTCTGAGTCTCAATCCGGATACATATTGAAAGTGGAGCAATTAGCTAGAGTAGCTCTGTGCAGAGCATTGTAGATATAGAAATTTGCAAAATACATACGAATCTGAATGTGGCAGACCCGTTGACTAAACTTCTCTCACAAGAAAAACATGATCACACCTTAGTACTCTTTGGGTGTTAATCACATAGCGATGTGAACTAGATTATTGATTCTAGTAAACCCTTTGGGTGTTGATCACATGGCGATGTGAACTATGGGTGTTAATCACATAAAGATGTGAACTATTAGTGTTAAATCACATGGTGATGTGAACTAGATTATTGACTCTAGTGCAAGTGGGAGACTGAAGGAAATATGCCCTAGAGGCAATAATAAAGTTGTTATTTTATATTTCCTTATATAATGATAAATGTTTATTATTCATGCTAGAATTGTATTAACCAGAAACTTGATACATGTGTGGATATATAGACAAAGCACAGTGTCCCTAGTAAGCCTCTACTAGACTAGCTCGTTAATCAAAGATGGTTAAGTTTCCTAACCATAGACATGTGTTGTCATTTGATTAATGGGATCACATCATTAGGAGAATGATGTGTTGGACAAGACCCATCCGTTAGCTTAGCATAATGATCGTTAAGTTTTATTGCTATTGCTTTCTTCATGACTTATACATATTCCTCTGACTATGAGATTATGCAACTCCCGAATACCGGAGGAACACCTTGTGTGCTATCAAACGTCACAATGTAACTGGGTGATTACAAAGATGCTCTACAGGTATCTCCGAAGGTGTTTGTTGGGTTGGCATAGATCAAGATTAGGATTTGTCACTCCGAGTATCGGAGAGGTATCTCTGGGCCCTCTCGGTAATGCACATCACAATAAGCCTTGCAAGCAATGTGACTAATGAGTTAGTTGCGGGGTGATGCATTACGGAACGAGTAAAGAGACTTGCCCGTAACGAGATTGAGCTAGGTATTGAGATACCGACGATTGAATCTCGGGCAATTAACATACCGATGACAAAGGGAAAAACGTATGTTGTTATGCGGTTTGACCGATAAAGATCTTCATAGAATATGTAGGAACCAATATGAGCATCCAGGTTCCACTATTGGTTATTGACCGGAGATGTGTCTCAGTCATGTCTACATAGTTCTCGAACCCGTAGGGCCGCACGCTTAACGTTCGATGCCGATTTGTATTATGAGTTATGTGTTTTGGTGACCGAAGTTTGTTCAGAGTCCCGGATGAGATCATGGACATGACGAGGAGTCTCAAAATGGTCGAGAGGTAAAGATTCATGTATTGGAAGGTAGTATTCGGACATCAAAATGGTTTTGAGTGGTTCGGGTATTTTACCGGAGTACCGAGGGGTTACCGGAACCCCCCAGGGAAGTATTGGGCCTACATGGGCCCTAAGGGATTGAGAGGGAAGCCCGCGGGAGGGGGGGGGGTGGCGCGCGCCCCCTCCTAGGGAGTCCAAATAGGAAAAGGAGGAGGGGGCGCGGCCCCCTTTCCTCTCCCTCTCCCTCTCCTTCCTTTTCCCTCCGGTGAAGAAAGGAAAAAAAGGGGGGGGCTGAATCTTACTCCTAGTAGGACTCCCCCCATGACGCGCGCCTCCTGGCCAGAATCCTCCTCCTCCTCTCCTTTATATACGGGGGCAAGGGGCACCCCATAGCGGATCAATTGTTCTCTTAGCCGTGTGCGGTGCCCCCCCTCCACAGTTTACTCCTTCGGTCACCGCGTCGTATTGCTTAAGCAAAGCCCTGCGCGGATCACATCACCATAACCATCACCACGCCGTCGTGCTGATGGAACTCTCCCTCGACCCTCTGCTGGATCAAGAGTTCGAGGGACATCATCGAGCTGAACGTGCTGAACTCGGAGGTGCCATACGTTCGGTACTAGATTGGTTGGATCATGAAGACGTCCGACTACATCAACCGCGTTAACCTAACGCTTCCGCTTTCGGTCTACGAGGGTATGAGGACACACTCTCTCCCTCTCATTGCTATTTATCTCCTAGATAGATCTTGCGTGATCGTAGGATTTTTTTTGAAATTGCATGCTATGTTCCCCAATATTTGATCCCTGCGTGTGGATTCCACGTCGGGGCTTGAGATCGAGTTGCTTCGGGCCGGACGTAATTTCTGGCCATTGGCCGCCACTTCGTCGTGGGAGCTCATGGCTGGGTGATCATTGTGGAGGAATGGTTTGGCCGAGATTGACTCCTGGCTTCTGCCTCCAGATCGTGCCTCGAAGGTCGGGGATAAGTCCTCCACCAACATGACGGATTCAGGTGAAGGTGGAGTCTGGCCGCCGCTCGAGGCGGAGCTCTCCTGGCTCGTAGCTACTAGAGCCGATCCGTAGATCGGATCGGAGGGAGACTCCAGGGCGGGCACAATGAGGCCTGCATGAGTTCGAGAAGGGGTAGTCAATCCGACGAAGACCACATCGCCCCGTGAGTCCGCCACATATTCCAGGGTGCCGAATCGAATTCGGTGTTCAGGGGCGAACTTGCCGATCTGATCCAGACGACCAGTTGGGTCGGTGTGCAGCACGATGCTACCGAATGTGAAGAGTTGACCGGGGACGAAGAAGTCCTCGGATCTGATGCCTTCTCCTATGATTAGGCGAGCCATCGATCCTTTGGGCGACCCCATAGCGGAACTCTCAATGAAAGCACCAATTCGGTGTCAAAACCAGAAGTCCTCGGGGTAGGGGGTCCCGAGTTGTGGGTCTAGGGTCGATGGGTAACAAGGGACGACAAACACAGTGTTTACCCAGGTTTAGGCCCTCTCGAAGAGGTAATACCCTACGTCCTGCTTGGTTATATTGGATGTATGATGTGATTTACAGAGTAGATCTACATCGAGATCAGCATGAGCTAAACCCTAAGGCTATGAGGTAATGAATGTAGCTCTAACCCTAATGACTACAACCCTCGGTTTATATAGACACTGAGGGAGTCCTGGATTAGGGGGTCCTCGGACAGCCGGACTATATCCTTTGGCCGGACTGTTGGACTATGAAGATACAAGATTGAAGACTTCGTCCTGTGTCCGGGTGGGACTCTCTTTTGCGTGGAAGGCAAGCTTGGCAATTCGGATGTGTAGATCTCCTCCTTTGTAACCAACTCTGTGTAACCCTAGCCCCCTCCGGTGTCTATATAAACTGGAGGGTTTTAGTCCGTAGGACAACAACAATCATACCATCGGCTAGCTTCTAGGGTTTAGCCTCTACGATCTCGTGGTAGATAAACTCTTGTAATACTCATATCATCCAGATCAATCAAGCAGGAAGTAGGGTATTACCTCCATCGAGAGGGCCCGAACCTGGGTAAACATCGTGTCCCCCGCCTCCTGTTACCATCCGCCTTAGACGCATAGTTCGGGACCCCCTACCTGAGATTCGTCGATGTTGACACCGACATTGGTGCTTTCATTGAGAGTTCCACTGTGTCGTCACGATAAAGGCTTGATGGCTCCTTCGATCATCGACAACGATGCGATCCGGGGAGAGGTTTTCCTCCTCGGATAGATCTTCGTATTCGGCGGCTTTGTACTGCGGACCAACTCGCTTGGCCATCTGGAGCAGATCGAGAGCTACGCCCCTGGCCATCAGGTCAGGTTTGGAAACTTGAACTATACTGCCGACATCCGCGGAGACTCGATCTTCGACGGATTTGAGCCCATGTCAGGTGCGCCGCACAGTCATGACGAGCATGACTTAGCTCTGCCGTCGGACAGTGTTCGGGAGATCACACCTGCAACTACTCCGACCCTCAATCCGGAACAGATTGCGCCGTCCGAGGACGGGTGGATGGACCCCGCCACGAAGGCCGCGCACTCAGCAGCGATAGAGCCGAATGCTGACTTCACTTCCTATGAGACCCGTGTTGCCGGACACTTGGATTCGTCCCCGACCACGGGCTCCGAGCCGCCTACGTCCGTGCCTATCAAATCCGATTGGGCACCGATTATGGAGTTTTCCTTCGCGGATATCTTTCAGCACTCACCACTGGGTGATGTGCTAAACTCATCATGGTCTCTCTCCTTATCAGGAGACCCTTGGCTGAACTATGTCCGGCTAGAGTGGGATGCGGACGACGAAGAAATTCGCTCCCCACCCACCACCCACTTAGTAGCCACTGTCGACGATTTAACCGACATGCTCGATTTCGGCTCCGAAGACATCGACGGTATGGATGACGATGCAGGAGACGAACAGCAACCACCGCCCACAGGGCGCTGGACTGCCACCTCACCATATGATATATACATGGTGGACACCCCCAAAGAAGGCAATGGCGATAAGACAAGGGAGGATAATCCCTCCAAGAAGCAATCCAAGCACCGACGTCAGCGGCGCCGCTCTAAGTCCCGCCATACCAAAAGCAGCGATACCGACACAAGAGACAATAACGCTCCAGATAGTGCCGAAGACGACAACAATCCCCTCCAGCCAGACCTCGAGCGGGAGGATGAACAAGCTAGCCCTCCTGAACATGCAGTAGACGGAGAATCAGAGGATGATAATTACATGCCTCTCTCCGAAGACGAGGTGAGCCTCGGCGACAAAGAATTTATCGTGCCTGAGGATCCCGTCGAGCAGGAGCGCTTCAAGCGCCGGTTTATAGCCACAGCAAACAACCTGAAGAAAAAGCAACAATAGCTTCGAGCTGATCAAGATCTGCTAGCAGATAGATGGATTGAAGTCCTGGCGGCCGAGGAATACGAACTCGAGCGCCCAACCAAGAGTTACCCAAAGCACAGGTTGCTACCCCAACTCGAGGAGGAAGCATTAAAACCTACATTACCAGCGTATGATGCAGCCGATCGGCCACCTCGTGGCCGAGATAGAGGGGCATATCAGCCCGAAGTCCAGCCCGCACCCCGTCGCCAGACAAACAAAAACACCAAGGCCCAGGGCAACACGCAGGACCTGCGAAGCGCATTGGAAAACAAAGCAGGACATACAAGATCGATCTACGGATCACGGGGTCACACCCCAACGCGTGACGATGATCGTCACGCCGGACACACTAAAAGCAAATCCGGCCTGGCCGAATACAGCAGACTAGACTCGTATGAACTGCGTCGCGACATAGCCCGACACAGAGGTGCTGTACACCCCCTATGCTTCACTGACGAAGTAATGGATCACGAATTCCCAGAAGGGTTTAAACCCATAAACATTGAATCATATGATGGTACTACAGACCCCGCGGTATGGATAGAAGACTTCTTCCTCCACATTCACATGGCCCGTGGGGATGATCTACACGCCATCAAGTATCTCTTGCTATGTATGTTACACATAGATCATCATTGCATATCATGTTTTATTGCATTTTGACAAATCCTTGATAAATCCTAAGCAACTCAAGGACCCTCGGAGAGAGTTGGGGATTTTTCTCGAATTTTCATATTTGATTTTCATCAAATATTAAGACGAGGATTTTGGTTTTAATTATTTTTTCTCCGGAAAAATATTTCATTTTAAAAATAAACGAGAGGAGAAAATATGACTTCTCCAAAACAATTGAAATACTGGAGGAAAAATGTTAAAATCATTTATTGGAATTTATTTGGATTTTATTGCAATTTTTATTACATTAAAAATATTGCATGTTTTCAAAATATTTATTTTGTGTTAAAAAAAACTGTTCACCCTATTCTAGATTTTCTAACTAGACGGGGAAAATTTATTTTATATTTTTCTGACTTTTATTTATTTTTCTGTGAATTATTTTCCGCGATACATTTAAAAAAAAACAGCGCGCGCCCGCTGGGCCGAGCCCAGCCGAGCGCCAGGCCGCCGGCCCACCCCGTCGCCCTCTCCTTCCTCCGCACGGGAGAGCGCCGCCGCCGTGTCCATGGTGGACACGGGAGTCCGACCCCGCCGGAGCTTGCCCCCTCCTCCAAGCTTGCTCCCCCCTCTTTATATACCCCTCAACCCCCCCTCTCTCTCATCCCGCCGCCGCCAGCCTTGCCCGCCGCCGCCGCCGCACTTGCCGCCGCCGCCGCCCCTTGCACCCCCCCGAGCCCCGCACCCCGCACCCCCTCGCCGCCCCTCGCCCCGAGCGCCGGAGCCCCGCCGGAACCCCCGCCCCGACGAGGTACTGCCTGCCCCGTTCAACGCCGGTTTT
Organism: Triticum aestivum; assembly: GCF_018294505.1. Classification (NCBI taxonomy): domain Eukaryota; kingdom Viridiplantae; phylum Streptophyta; class Magnoliopsida; order Poales; family Poaceae; genus Triticum; species Triticum aestivum. The sequence continues at coordinate 148,582,184 of NC_057802.1, forward strand.
GTTTTAAAAAAAACCCTTCGTTAAAAAAAACCTAGATCGGTTTTTTTCGGTTTTATTATTTCGCGAGCGTTTACCGAACCGTTCGTTTTAACGAACGCGTTCGTCGGTTTTTCTCTGTTAACGAACGTCCGTTCTTTAACCGTTCGTCCGTTTTTCTTTTTCGCCGGATTTTTTTCTACGATTATCTCAGATTCGATTTCTGATCGAATCTTCGTTTCTGTTTAACTTCTCGCTCGTTTATCGGAATCAGGTGATTCAAGCGCCTAGAGTTTCGTCTCGAAATTCTCTTTCCGTTTAACCTACTCAAACAAGTTTTGCTACAGTAAGATTTGACCTAGATCCAGATTAGTAAACGAAGCTTCTTTCTTTCGCCGTATGACTCTCGTTGCTTCTTTCGAGTTGATTCTTTTTGCAAACCGGAGTTCTTAAGTTGAACTTTCTGGTTGGATCCTTCATTCGAGTTTTACCTGTGCATTAGATGAGTACTGATTGTATGTTTGTTTGTTTGCGATAGAGTACCCGGAGTGTGCCGCTTGTTACTTCGAATCGCTAGGTTTTGTGGATCATCAGCAAGGCAAGTAACACTTTGATCATACCTTCCATACCCAGTTTTATTGCATTAGATCTTTTCCTCAAACAATTGCATGATTAGGATCTAATTAAATTGTGGGAGCTGGGAAGTAGTTGAGGTAGTACCTATCACCTGTTTTCTTATCAAACCCTTGGGAGTTATTTCTACATTGCTATTATTATTGCCATGCTATGCTCGTAGACGTGGATTGGGTTTGAGAGATATTCATGACAGATGTGAGATGTTATTAATGGTTCAACTTAAGGTGGCAACTAAAACTCACATCTGGGTGGATTCAGGCACCTGGAGAACCCAGTGTTGTCTGATTTTATAAGGTCCGCCACCCAGGCTCAAAGGGATCAATAAGATTATTCATGCTAGAAACTTCCGTGTGCAGCCACAAGCTATTATGGGCTCTAGCATAGTTGGGTAGGTCACATGATCTCTTGAAGAGGTGGACTAGCAGATGTAGGGGAAAGTAGGTGTACCGGTCCATCCAGAGTAAAGAGTGATGGTTTCTGAAAGACTGTGTCTCGGTCATTCGTTTCTCAAACATCATGCAGTGCGAGAAATAAAACGGAGGCGATCGAGTCTTGTGGGGAAAAGTGCGCAAACTTCTGCAGAGTATACAAACTAATCATGGTTAGCTGTGTCCCCGGTTATGGACAACTTGAGTATCTAGTACCTGGATTATCATTTGAATCTCATCACCATGTTACTTTTAATTAATTTTGTTGGGTTAATGATGACACTTAATTGGGATTGAGTTGGAGGTACCTTCTCAATGTTTAACAACCACCATGATAGTTAAATAAAATTATTCCTTTGTAGTAGGGAAAAATTGGCTTTTTCGCAAAACTTTAACCACAGAGGTTTCCACCAGCCATATATGCATGTAGTATAGTATTATTATTGTTCATTACTCTTTATGTGTTACTTAGCCAGCATATTCTATGTGCTAACCCGTTCTCGGGCTGCAACGTTTCATGTTGCAGACTTTTCAGACGACGAGTAAGGTGCCTTAGGTCATGGTCTTATACTCAGTGATGCCACTGGAGTTGATGGACTCACATATCTTCCAAGTCTTCCGCTGTTATCGTTTTTAGATGGCCTTAAGCCATGTTTATCATACTTAATCTCTTCGGAGATATTCGATGTAATAAGTGTGTGATTGCTACTCTGTTATAAACCCTCCATTTGTACTGTGCGTGTCAGCATTAATGATCCAGGGATGACACTGGTGCACAGCAGCACAGACCATTTGAGGTCTGGTCGCTACAAATTTGGTATCAGAGCACACGCTGACTGTAGGACACGACCACTAAGCTTAAGCCCTAGAAAGCTTCTCTCTTCTCATTTCTGACTCCTCTCCACTTTCTACTCTTTTAGGAATGGCGGATGCAAGGAGCAAGTTCATGCAACCAGATGAAGACACGCCGTTTGGACGACACTTGAAGGAAGTCACCAAGTACTTGAACATAGGAATACCAAGCATCACCGGAACCTACAACGCCACATTACCTGAAGAGGAGACCTGGAAGATTCAAGTTCTCATTCCAGGAAGGACGTTTGTGCCAGTTACTGAACCCAAAAGATTGGTTTTCGAAGCACCAACCTGGAGTTTAGGGAAGAGCATGGCCGCACACATCGCCATGGGACGCATTGGAGAAGTCTACCACCAGGAGCTTAAGGATACAATTTACCAAATTTGTGGACGTCGAGACGCGCAATGGGAGATGATCAGAACCAAGAAGGATGGATCAATCGCAGCTTTCATCCAGGAGCAGAACCAACATATTCGTCGCCAGGAGAACCAGATGTGCACGGACAAGGAAGAACTGAAGAAGGCATTAACCAAGATCAAGGAGCTCCAAGAAGAACTCAAGGCTACACGCGAGGATTATTTGGAGGAAATTAACGCACTAGTAGGGAAGAATGACGACCTGGAGAAGAAGATTGGAGTATTTATGGGAAATCCAGTGCCAAAAGCAGAAGTCGACGAATGCACTTGTCCGGATAACTACATCATCATCGACGACACCGACTCGGAACCAAGTGAAGATGACTTTGTTGATGAAGCCGGAGCAGACATCATGGAGTCTTCAACGGATCAGAATTTCTAGTAGACCACCATATCAGTAGTAGTTTTCCCCCATTTAATAGTATAGTTCAAGCACTTTGTAACGCTAGTTAGATCGATTGTTTTGCCTTGTTTGAATTGATTGAGTGATATTGATTGTATTTGTCTCATGAGCATATGGGTAGTGTTTTCTTTCTAGACCTCATTCTATTCTTAACTCTCATCTTTTCTAAACCTATCAGATGCCTCCGAGACGCGACACCGGATTTGTTTTCCCGCCAGAGATCACCCAGTTGATTCAGCAACAGAATGCCCTGATGCAAGTGTTAGTGCAGAACCAAGGCAACAACAATAACAACAACCCACCTCCACCACCACCTGTTGATCACTTAGCCCGTTTCTTAAGGCTAAACCCGCCGGTGTTTTCCAGTAGCACCGAGCCGATTGTAGCAGATGATTGGCTCCGCAAAGTTGGAAGGGAGTTGACCACTGCAGGATGCACAGATGCGGAAAGAGTGCGTTTTGCCGCACATCAGCTTGATGGACCCGCAGCATCATGGTGGGAGAATTATACAGCCACGCACCCTATTGACACTGTCACATGGGACCAGTTTCAGCAAGCTTTCCGTACAGCTCATGTTTCAGCAGGAGCTATGGCTATGAAGAAGCGTGAGTTTCGCAACCTACGCCAAGGAGGACGCACCGTAGGCCAGTATGTGGAGGATTTCAGTAAGTTAGCACGTTATGCACCAGATGACGTTGCTACAGATGCTGCCAAGCAGGAGAAATTTTTGGAAGGGCTGAATGATGAACTAAGTATGCAGTTGATGGTAGCAACCTTCAACAACTACCAGGAGCTGGTAGATAGAGCTCTCATGATTGAAGGGAAGCAACAGCAGATTGAAAACCGCAAGAGGAAGTATGGACAAGGGAAGTACAATTCTGGAGCTCAGCAGAAGCCACGATTTACCCCGAAGCCGGGAGGACAGTTTCAGCATACCCATGGAGGAGGTAGTTCGCACAACCATAATGGCTCCAAGAATGGTAATGGGAATGGAGGAGGAAACGGACAGAACCGCACCAACCCATCTACCCCAACCAAGAGGGATCTAAGTCACATTACTTGTTTCAAGTGCCAGAAGACTGGACATTATGCAACTGATTGTCCTGAAGCCCAAAATGGAAATGGCAATGGAAGCTCTGGGATGGATCGGTTTTTTCTTCTGATCAGGTGCTTATAGAGCCACTCGTGCGGTCTTCCGAACACCAGGGGCTGCGCCTAACTTCCTAAAGCTCCTATGGCTAAGTGAGAGCGATAAAGCCCTATAGTCCGATTGCCTGGTTCGTTGTGCTGAACACCTCTTTCGAAGGACCCAAAACTAGGATAAAGAGTGATCAGGTCTATCCCGAACACCCCCGTACTTCTTACATGGGGGCAAAAGCCGACGACTGGCCAACTCTCAGGATTAATATATAGAACGGCCGCGCAGGAGGATAAACTTTTATATAACATGCAATAGATAATATAAATGACCTTGTTCAGACATTACAAAGGACAACATGATTTGCATTCATGAAAATATAATGTCCTTGGTACATAGCTCCGCTGCAAGGCAGGATCCTTTCAGGACACTCTCATAATATAATTCGGGCTTGCGGTGCTCCTTCCCCTCTGGCGGTCCTTCGGTCATCAGCTTTTCGGCATCCATCTTCCCCCAGTGCACCTTTGCGCGGGCGAAGGCCATTCGCGCACCCTCTATACAGACCGACCACTTGATGACATCAAGTCGAGGGCAGGCACTCATAAGCCGCTTCACGAGCCCGAAGTAGCTGCTTGGAATCGGCTCGGCGGGCCATAGCCGGATAATCAGATCCTTCATGGCTAGTTCCGCCGCCTTATGCAGTTCGATCAGCCATTTTAGTTGATCGACAAAAGGCACCGGATAATTCGGTGCCAAATACTGCGACCAGAAGAGCTTATCTGCAGTGTTCCTTTCTTTGGCTCGGTAGAATTGGGCGGCATCCGATATGCTGCGGGGCAGCTCGGCAAATACCCCTGAGAAATCCGAATTAAAAATTAGAAACATAATTTTCTCCTCAAATACTTGCTTTACATGGAAAAAGCCTTACCCGCCACGATCTTTCTCGCCTCTTGGATCCCCTGCAGGGTGCTTTGGGTTTCCCCCCGGGCTTCGCTCGTGGCCTGATGCGCCTTGGTGAGTTCAGATTCTTTCTTTGTTAAACTCTGCTCCAAGGTCTCGCATTTTTTCACGGCCTATTGCAGCTCCTGCTCAGCTTTAATAACCCTGGCCTCGTGCTTCTCACGAAGAGCCTGCTCTGTGGTTGCCTTTTTCTCGGCCTCGGCCACAACTTTCTTAAGAGCCTCGACTTCGGTCATCATCCCTAGCGCAAATCATGAAACATATTTCATCATACTGAAAATTCATTCGCAATAAACGCGAACAAGACTTGCGCATACCTTGTTTATCTCCCAACTGCATTTTCAACTGGCCAAGTTCTTCTTTGGCCTGCTCTAGACTTTGATTCAGTCTAGAGACCTCCGCAGTATGAGAGGCAGCAGCCGCTACAGACGCCTGCTTATAACAGAAGAGAAATAGATGTCATCCAATGAGTCTTCCTGCAAACATACAATTTGATCCTCTGTCCGGTTCTTTCTTTCACCGAACAGTGTATCAGGGGCTACTATCCATACCATGACACTCTTCGAAACCTCATAAAACATACCTCAAAACCATTTATAAGGCTGGTACAGGCTTCATTCAGTCCACTTTCAGCAGACTGAATCTTCTCAATCACCGCACTCATAAGGGCACGGTGTTCATCGACGATGGAGGCACTCTTCAGCGCCACCAACAAAGCATCCGACACCTCTAATTGGACAGAGGTTGCCGGTGGAACAGGCATGCCCCCTCCAGCTGAGAGAGGCTGCCTGCTTGATTCTGGAGCCGTATTGGTCTCCGGAATTGCATCCGGCTGGGAGCCGAATTCAAGATGGCCCCCGCCGTCAGCTCCCATGGGAATTTTCTCCCCCATGTGTCCGGCCCGTGAAGTTTGACCTCCAGGCGCCGCCTTCACGGTCTTTTCCTCTCCTCCTTGGCCGGGGTCCCTCTGGGACGAAGCCTCGGTGTTATTCACCTGTTTGGAGGAAGGGGCCTTCGGGGGCGTCCCGCTCTCCATAGCATCCGAGCTCAGCGAATCCTCTGATGAGGATTGTTTGATACGGGACCTCGCCGGACTATAAAAAATATGGCTCAGGTTAAAATATGATGCCATGATGAGTCTGGACGCATAAGTTCCCGGATTCAGTATACTCACGAATTCACCAGGGGCTGGGCCCTGGGATCCCATGCCGGTCCGCTGTCGGTGGCAGTGGACTCCTCCGGAAGAGGAGCTTTTCCCCTTTTAGGCGACTCGGCCTCCAAGTGTGCGGAGGCCGTCCTCTTCTTTCTTCCCCCCGCAGGGGATTCATCTTCCTCCTTCTCCTCATCCTCTTTGGAGGCGGAACGGGCATCAGAGCCTTCGGATATTGTGTCAGAAGCGCCGCAACGACGAAGGCCGCCCCGGGTCTTTTTGGCCTCCTTCTCGGTCGTCTTCTTCAGCACCTTGTAAGGCGCCGGGACCAGCATCTTCGTCAGAAGTGGGACGGCCGGTTCTTTGGGCAGCGGGGCTGGACAATGGATCCGCTCCGCCTTCTTCGTCCAGCCCTAGGAGAGTTGTGGAAAACACATTAAGCGCTTCCCTTGGGTTATGCGGATAAAAAGTACGATGACTTACCGAACTTGCAGGGCGGGACAGTTGGTACCCGCGGTCTTCGGCGGAGTCCGGCCATGATTTGCTGGACTTGAAAAGCACCTTCCAGATGTCCTTGTGCGAGGAGCCGAAAAGCTCTCGCAGGGTTTGGTGCTTGGCCGGATCGAATTCCCATAGATTGCAAGTCCGGTGTTGACAAGGCAGGATCCGACGAACTAACGTCACCTGGACTACATTGAAAAGTTCAATGTTCTTGTCTCCCATACCTTTAACGCGTGTCTGGAGCACCGACAGTTCGTCGGACGAGGACCAGTTCAGGCCCTTCTTGACCCAGGATGTAAGCCGCAGGGGGCACCAGATCGAAACTCGGGAGTAGCGGCCCAATCTGTGCCGCGTGGCTCGGTGATGTAAAACCACTGCTATTGCCACTCCTTGACGGAATCGTTAAAGGTGCATGTTGGCCATATGACGTTGGGCATTTTGCTCACCATAGCGCCCCCGCACTCGGCGTGCTCGCCGCCCACTACCTTGGGCTTCACATTAAAAATCTTCAGCCATAAGCCGAAGTGTGGCGAGATGTGGAGAAAAGCCTCGCACACGACAATGAATGTTGAGATGTTGAGGAAGGAATTAGGGGACAGATCATGAAGATCGATCCCATAGTAATACATGATGCCATGAACGAACGGGTGGAGGGGAAACCCTAGCCCGCGGACAAAGTGAGGGAGGAATACAACCCTCTCGTGGGGTTCCGGAGTGGGACGATCTGTCCCGCTGTCGGGAGACGGTGGCTGATTTTCTTGGCCAGATACCTGGCCTCTCGAAGCTTTTTGATATCCTTCTCCCGGACGGTAGAGGCCATCCATTGGCCTCCTGCTCCAGATCCGGACATTTTCGGAAGACATTTGTGGGCAGAGAAGATAAACGCTCGGGCGCTGGAGCTCGGGCGGAGGGGAATGGATCGGGAAGAAGAAAGCGTGGGTGCGAATGAGAGTCCTTATCCCCTTATAAAGGCAGCAGGTACTCTGCGCCTCCCCACTTGCCTGGTAAAACCGCTTATTCCCCAAGTACCGTAATTGATGGCGCGGTTGGGTTGCCCACACCCGTATTGATGAGAATCCCGTGAAAAGAGGGACACGATCTCTACTTCGACGAGACGTGCCAACAAAACCGCCTCGCAACACGAGCAGTGGCAGGCTCGGAAAAATGGTTCATCATGACCAGACCACGGCTGAACGTCACGTTAAGAAAAGCTGTCAGCAGATTAGATTCGTGGAAATATTATTCTCTCTACGGTGGTATGTGGAATTTGTTTTGCAGAGCCGGACACTATCCTTGTGTTCAGAATCTTCTATGGAGTATTCGGAGGAAGAACCCGCCTTGCAATGCCGAAGACAATCTGCGCGCCAGACTCATCGTCAGTGAAGCCTGGTTCAGGGGCTACTGAGGGAGTCCTGAATTAGGGGGTCCTCGGACAGCCGAACTATACTTTGGCCGGACTGTTGGACTATGAAGATACAAGATTGAAGACTTCGTCCCGTGTCCGGGTGGGACTCTCCTTTGCGTGGAAGGCAAGCTTGGCAATTCTGATATGTAGATCTCCTCCTTTGTAACCGACTCTGTGTAACCCTAGCCCCCTCCGGTGTCTATATAAACCAGAGGGTTTTAGTCCGTAGGACAACTACAATCATACCATAGGCTAGCTTCTAGGGTTTAGCCTCTATGATCTCGTGGTAGATCAACTCTTGTAATACTCATATCATCAAGATCAATCAAGCAGGAAGTAGGGTATTACCTCCATCGAGAGGGCCCGAACCTGGGTAAACATCGTGTCCCCCGCCTCCTATTACCATCCGGCTTAGACGCACAGTTCGGGACCCCCTACCTGAGATCCGCCGGTTTTGACACCGACAGACACTGATAGGGCTAGGGTTACCAAAGATAGATTACAACAAGAGGGAAAGAGATCTCGTCCATCCTTGACTTGGAGGGCACACCACGGCTTCATAGGTCTCCGGTCACCATACGGCTCCAGCAGTCCGGCCCATTGTATAATGGACCGTTGCCTCGAGGACCCCTTAGTCCATGACTCCCTCAGGAGCCAAGCAGTCCAAAGAATGAATGTCAAATCTATAGATCCTCCGATGCAACTGCCTCAAAAATGATGGTTGGATCTTTGGAGTGCCCTTTGTACTAGCCTTTCCATCCCCATGACAATTCTTCGATGTCCAATGCAGGCAATAAGTTGATGCAAGCATACCAGGCCATACTCGCTTTCATTTGAAGCCAAAAGCCTCCCAGTATCTTCATCATTAGGTGCTCTCAAGTACTCCAGCCCATAGATCCCAATCACGGTTTCTGTGTATGTTCGAATGGCCTCCAAGATTGAATCTTCCCCGATGCAGAAATAGTCATCAATTGCGTCGGCCGAACACTAATAAGTAAGCACTCGAACAACCACGATACACTTCATTAAAGGGCTTGCGCTTATCTCCCATGATGTACTCCTCCCCGGTTTAATTAAATCATCATGCTTCTCTATAGCTCTTGCAATGGTGAGAAAGGGACTTCGGTGCACCAGAATCTGCCGACGGAAATACTTCTCTGGATATGTTGAATTGGGATTGAAATAATCCTTCATAATATTTTAATGGCTCTCTACTCTATCTGGATTGATGCACAAGCGGTAGAACTGTGATCCTATCTCGGTCCTCGAAAGTCCTCGTTAACAATCATTACATTGACAATTTTGAAATCGTCAACATCTTCTTCATCCTCTTGTGATGAAGAGTCATCAAACACCATTTGGCTCAACCTATTCATCAACACTATGCAATATTTTAGGTTTAATTTGGCAAAAATGGCTAAGCAAAATGAAATTATCTAAAAAATTGCACCTCGGCAATTCGTCTAACACCTTGCAGACGAAGAAGTAGAGAGCACTAGCCGACGATGTTGAACTGAATGCGAAGCTTGGGTTGTGAGGGTAGACGGCGGGCCTCAAATCAACCTCCCTGGCTGATGAGAAAGCTTGTTAGTCGCTTACAAATATTGCCAGTCTTGTCGCGATAACGGCGCCACAAAGCTCCTTAGCTGGTGCCCTACATCATCTTTATCATCCATCGGCTTGATTTTGGGAGAAACGAAGGAACTTCAGTGGTTTGTTTGGGCATGGGATCCGGTGGGGACTTGAAAGTTGATTAGAGTGGGGCAGGTGGGGCCGAAGGCTGGGTGGACGTGGAAGCAACACCGACGAAGATTCGGTGCGAGTCAGGGGAGGAAGGCTGAAATTTATCCTGAAAAGTGTCGTTGATCGGGATGACGAGTTTTGGCTCTATGGAGCATATGCTCCCTGGAGAATAGTAAATTAAAAATAAATAAGAAATAGAATTTAAAATTCTATTTTTAGATGTTCATGTTAGTGTAACAAGCGTGCTTGCCAATTTTCATGCGAAATGGGATAACAGTGCTTCACTGAAAACAAAATTAAGTGTACCATTTGAAGGTACATTTGTTTTTTTTGAATATTTACTGTGAGGCAAAGCCCCACAGCCCTTTATTAAAAAAAGTACCACTGTACAAGTAAAACAGACTATACAAAGAAGAAAAACAAAAGGGGAAAGAGTCTACCTATTTGCTAACTAACTGTACTTGCTTTACAACAAAGAAGCAATCCAAGCCAAAAGCTTTGACTTGTTATAGTCCTTCACCCTGTGAGCAAGCAAAGAAATATCATGGATGAAATTACACTTCCAAGCACTGAAAGTAGCTCTCTCAGCTCTGAAAATTCTGCCATTTCGCATAATCCAAATATTCCAAGCTGCTGTTAGTATAACTTCAACGAAGAAAGGGTGTGTGAAGTTGGACCTGGCGTGCAGGAGACATTGCAGAATATCTGAACCTCCAGACCAATCAATACCCAAATAGTTCCAGATTCTACAGCTGAAGGTGCAGTTAAAAAATAGATGTATCCTATTCTCATACGCCAACTCACTGCAGATGAGGCAAAGATTGTCATCCTGATTTGAGCGCCAGTGTCTCCTAACCAGCATATCCTTGGTGTTAAGTCTGTCAAAGAACAAAAGCCAGCCGAACACCTTGATCTTCATGGTGCACTTACTCTGCCAAAGCCATTTGCAGGGTTGTATTGTAGGCAAGTGGGAGTGCATGATCCTGTAAAAACTTTTCGCAGTATACCCTCCTGATTGACCAGGCCATATCCAAACATCAGGTAAGGTGGGGTCTCTGTCTAACTGCATGATCCAACTTTCCAGTATGTGCAACTCAGCAGCAGCTTCCCGAGAAAGAGGCAAATAAAACATGGAGAAAAGATCCTGGGATTGGAGAAATTCCCTCACAGAGATCCTGTCATTATTGACAAAAGAAAACAACCTTGGCAATCTCCAACAGAGGGGTCTAGCAGAGCCCCCAATGTGCCAGGAATTAGTCCAGAAAAGAGCAGAATCACCCATGTTGATGTGTACTGATGCAATAGCAGTGTAAGCCTCATGCAGCTTCAGAATATCTCTCCACCAGAAAGATCCAGCAGTAGCTGTTGCCTGTGGGACCCCATGATCATAGTAGCTATTCCATATCAGGGTCACCCAAGGAACATCAACCTTGTTATAGAATTTGTGGAGATGCTTGAGAAGCAGTCCTTTGTTCTGGATGTTCAGATTAATAATGCCCAAACCACCCTTATCTCTTGGCCTGCAAACGAGCTCCCAAGCAGCCAGAGACTGTTTTGGAACATCACTATTACCCCTCCAAAGGCATTGCCTGAAGATCCTGTCCAGTTGCTTAATGATCCCGGCTGGGATATTGAGGCTACACAGAAAGTATATTGGCAGAGAGGTCAGGACAGAGGTGAGAAGCTGCAATCGAGAACCTTGATTCAGCATAGAAGAGCTTGCAGTTAATCTCCTTTCAAGACTGTCAACTAAGGGCATGAGGTCAATGATCCTTGGCCTCGTAGTTCCCAAAGGCAATCCAAGATAAGTAAATGGAAGCTGGCCAATTTTACAACCGAGAATAGCAGCAAGTCTGTCAGCCTCCTCGGTAGTCATATTGAGTGGGATCATTGAGGATTTAGCAAAGTTGACCTTTAAACCAGTGGATTGTTGAAATGTAAGCAGCATATTCTTGAGGGCAACAAGCTCATCATCCTTAGCCGCAAGAAATAGGATCGTGTCATCTGCATATTGGATGATGGGAAAATCCCTGTCATGGGTCTGAAGAGGCAAAGAGAGTGTGCCAGACGCCAGCATTTGATTGACCACAGATTGCAACAGATCGGCTACGATGACGAAGAACAGAGGAGAGAGTGGATCACCCTGCCTGACACCACACTTACACAAGAATTGTTTTCCAGGAATGCCATTTAACAGCACAGACGAAGAACCTGTAGACAACAACTGTTTAACCCAAAGAATCCATTTGGCATCAAAACCTTTATGCTGCAACATCTGAAGAATAACCTCATGCTCCACTGTGTCAAAGGCCTTAGCAAAGTCCAACTTAAGGATTACAATTGGACGCTTGGATTGCTTACATTGGTGAATATACTCAAAACTCCAGGCCAGACAATCCTGAATCGACCGACCCTTAAGGAACCCATACTGATTTTTGTGAATGCACTTAAGGATCACCCGCTGCAATCTGTTGGCCAGCAATTTTGTTAGGAATTTAAGACAAGTGTTGGTGAGGGAAATTGGCCGGAAATCATCCGGCCCTTCTGGTGACATGATTTTGGGTATGAGCGTAATGAGGGAGGAGTTGATATTTTCCAACGAAAGCTTCCCCTCATAAAAACCCGAATCATCCTCAAGAAATCCCCCTCAATTATAGGCCAACAGCGCTTGACGAACATCCCATTAAAGCCATCTGGGCCAGGTGCCCGATCCGCCGGCAAATCCTTCAAAACTTTGTGAATTTCCTCATCAGAAAAAGGCAAGGATAGCTCCTCCAGTCCCGGGATGGGTTGGATTAAATGATTCAAATCAAAGCCCATAGAGATCCCTTGGGCCTGGCCCATCCTAGATTTGAAAGAGGCCCAAAGGATTCCCGCCATCTGAGCATGATCAGTCACTGGTTCAAGCATGGAGCTGGTTTTCAGACTGGAGATGGAGTTTCTCCTCATACGCTCAGAGGCCATGGCATGAAAAAATTTGAATTCTCCTCACCAACCTTGATGTACCTAATAGTGCACCGCTGTTTCCAATATATATAGTGAAGTTTTAACAGATGTTCATGGTGAAACTTCACGATTTTCCGAAAGTTGAACTCCGGCCGTGTTAAAGGTCGTACTTCCTCCAGCTGATCAAAGTGCAGAATCACCTTTGAACAATCAACAGTAAGCTTTTTGATGTACGATAGTTTTTTGCTCCAAATTTTCAAATCGTACCGCAGTCGCTTAAATTTCCTTGTGATAACCGCGGAAGCAGAAAGATCAGAGAAAACAGGTGCATTCCAGGACTGGGAGACACAATCCATGAACCCCGGCATATCCAACCAGAAATTTTCAAACCGAAAAATCTTGGCCGCAGGAATGGTAGTGTCAATGGACACCACACAAGGCACGTGATCGGAGGAAGTTCTGGCTAGTGGTGTAACCACAGTGTTTGGGTAGTGTGAAATCCAATCAGCAGTAGTGAAGAACCAATCGAGTTGCTCAAGCAGGGGGTTTTGCTGCATATTAGACCAGGTAAAGCTCCGGCCCTTCAAGGGCAGCTCCAAAAGACCCAGGTGACCAATTATTTCGTTGAATAGGAAGATATCATTGGTATCACCACCCGGAAGGTTTCGGTTCTCCAAAGATCTGATGAAATTAAAGTCCCCCAACAAGAGCCAATTTTCATCCGGGGGGATTTGTAGGTGATAAAGCCAACTAACAAAATCGTCCCTAGGCTGGCCCTCACATGGCCCATAGACAGAGGTTAGGGTCCATTTTTCAAAATTCTGCAACGACTGGAAAGAGACGACAACACCAAACCTCTGAATATCCACAAGCTGACCATGAAAGATCGAGGAATTCCAAACAACGAGGATCCCGCCAGAGGCTCCCACAGAAGGGGAGAACGCGAATTGATCAAACCGCCTAGGGCAGAAGGATCTAATCGTACGGATATCAAAGCTCTCACATTTAGTTTCTTGCAGACAAATAACAGAACATCTGCTCTCCTCAATCTTGGCACGTAGATCACGCTGTCGATCCTGAGAATTGAGCCCCCGCACATTCCAACAGAGCACATTCCAGTTGCGAAAATAGCAATTATCCATAAAAAACAACGCAGGGGTATAGTTGCAGATCCAGCTGCTTAACAGCATGGACATAAACGGAACATAAGTGGCAATAACAGTAACCAAGTGTTGCAGACAGTCACTGAAAACAAAAAACGGGCACAAAAGCAAAAGCGCCCAACTCTCCAGGAATCTTCGTGGGCCATCAAGCATCACGGGAACCATCGCCTTCTTCAGCAGGATTGGGAGAAGCCATAAGCTTCTCCACTGATAACTCAGATGGATCAATGCCCAAAGCCACTCCAATGGCCTGCAGCGTCGGAATAGGCGTCGGAGGTGGGAGAGGGAGCATGCTGGGCTCATCATCAAGACGAAGCTTCTTGGCCTTCGGGCGATGCTGGGGGGCAGACCTCGGAGGAATGGCAGAGACTGGCTTCATGCCTGTCCTCTTGGCAGAACTGCGCGTCATCCTTCTAGTGGAGAAGTCTAGAACTGGCTCCACCAGCGTGATAGAGCGCCTTGAGCGTGCAGACTGACGTGGTCGCTTGCCCAGCGGAGAAGGTGTAACCGAAGAAAACTGAAAGTCCTCTTGAGAGACCTGAGAGGGAGAAGGTGTAACCTGGTAAGTGGAGCACGAGTGATCTTCAGGTGCCAACTCCTCAATGACCACCGAAGAACTGGGTCCAGGAACGGGGACATCATGCGGAGCAGAAAAAAACTGATACTTCGCTTGCAGATCGGCAGACCCAAATTTGATTTGTAGCAACATCGCAGAAGAACTAGGCAGACAAGCTGGTATATCCCTGATGAATAATTCAGGTAACAAAGACTTGAAGGATCTCTCCCAGATCATGGCCGGCGGCAGAACTGGCCCATAAAAAACCCGGACCAGGCCAAGATGAATCGGCTCCAACTGCACAATTGGTGGGGCTTGTAGAGGCTGCTGGACCTCGGCCATGTCCTCATCATCAGAAGAATCCGCAGATGGGTTCAAAATCATAGAATTCTGGTCTTGGACAGGTTGGACCTCTTGATGCTGCTGCTGATGATCAGGCTGAATCTGCTCCTCCCATGGGCCCCATCCTGCTGCCTGCGGCACATTGTCAGCCCATCCCGCCCCCTCATTCGGCCCTTGAGGAGGGCCCGGAGGAACGGTGTTCCATCCCAGAGCAGGGTATGGAGGCATTGCCCAAAATGGCTGCGGCACTTGAACTCCAGGCAACGGGTGGGGATTCCCATTTAGAGGCATTGGGTCCTCATCCGCTGGTATCATGGCACCAGCGAATTCCCCTGACAGGATATAGCAACCAGCAGACCAAGACACCATGACGTCGCCCCAATTGGCAAATTCCCGAAAGGTGACCGAACGAGGAACTAGCGCATTGTCAGGGAACGAGGCACAGACCAAGGCTCGAACCTTACGCCTGTCAGTGCTATTCCAGTAGTGGAACTGTCCGAAAGAGCCAACCATATCAGCAATACACTGCGTGTTCCTGTAGTCTAAAGGGATGCCGATGAACATCAACCACCCCGTCCGCTGGCCATGAATAGCACGAAAACCTTCACCCTGATTATGCGGGATAAAACGGACAAAAAATTCATTGCCATCATCATCAATCCCTAAGGGAAACGGTGGATGCAGAGTAAAAGAGCCCCGGACAACTGGATCTTCCATCTCGAACAGACCAACTCCTTGATACCAAGTCTGAGCAGAAAGAACTGGAACATGCATCACTTGTACTAGAAAATCAAGAACTTGCTGACGACGGACCCCAACTAGCTCTGGAGGCGGGATCGGCTCCACAATGGCCACCATGTACTGCTCATGCGCTCGGGGTGGCGGGACGGCCGGCGTGTAGAAAGTGCGGGGTAGACGATCTGCTCCGCCATCTTCAATGTCGAAGCCCGCAGGGATAAAGCGGTGTGGGTCAATCTCAAACACCGCCATTGGAGGCTGCAGAGCAGGAGCCGGACCAGAGCGGGGGGAAGCTTGGGTGTGCTCGTCAGGGCGGTCAGGCGGCGATGGTGGCGGCGGAGAAGCAGAGGATGGGGTTTTCTCCGGAGGTGTTTGGTCTCGGGAAACTAGAGAGGCAGGGGGAGAATCCTCTGTTCGGTCCCGCTTCCCAAAACCCAGCGATGGGACTTTAGGCACCCAGACGGATAAGTCAGGCGGCTTGCCGGTGCAGTTTTTTTTAACGTGTCCCGAACGAAAACAATTACGGCACCGGACCGGATTCGTGCATGTCTCTGATGTGTGGCGCATAGCCAAGCAATGCTGACAGTCCCAATAGCTCGCAGCCATATCTTCAATCATAACGTCAAAAGTTTGTAGGTCTCGGATAATATCCTCAGGGGACGAAGCCCTAGAGGCCAGGGGTGACGGGCTGCCACTCTCGTCATCAGACAGACAGATGGGCTGTACCCTGGAGCCCAACTGAGGAACATGGCCTGGTAGAGGCAGCTGAGCGGGTACAGGAGAATCCAAACCTTCCAATGTGAAAACTAATCGGCCACCCGAGGTTCCAGGGTTTAAACGGGCAGGAGATAAACCCTCCGGGGAAGGCGGGATTGTTCCAAACTGAATCGCTAGCCTTGCCGACGGTGGGGTGGTCACCGGAGAAAGATCATCCGCATCCTCATGAGACGAGACACGATAGCCCGCTGCTCTGACCGTGAACACCTCATCGGTGGACGGGCCATAGCTATAGCCCTTACGCGCCGGGTATTGCATGAACGTTGCAAACGTAGCATGTTTCTTAGGAAGAGATTTGACCACGCGAGCACGGAGAGAAGATTTGGCCGGAGGAAATTTCATGGCCTCTAAACCAAGGCGAGCTCTCCTCTTAGAGGGGCTAACTAAAACCCATTCCTCTTGGCATTCAGATTGCCAAAGACGAAATTCCTTCTGCCAATCAGGGCCACCATGACCCCAGAGGTGGAAAAAACACTTGAACTGATCGCAGACAAAACTCCTCTGGTGCAGAATGAAAAAACCCACCTCCTTGCAAGAAACGTTGAAAGAGAAGACGCCATGGTGGAGAAAAGATACCTTGAGGTGTGAGCAATAACCTCCGATGGCCGCCTCAAGAGCGAACCCCACAGTTTCCTCATCAAGCCGGAAGGTGTGTCGTGCAAAAGAGACGACCATAATGAAATGGCCCGTGTCTTCTGTTGGGTGCACCGATCTGTTGAAGGTGCGTTGGATCTCAGACGCCAACTTCATCCCCGGGGAGAAATCCAATCCCAAGGAGAGCGCAGCGTGAACCGCCATGAGGAAGAAAACAACCAGAGGCGAGAGGAAGAGACGCCGGGAAAGATGAGCCGATCAGATGGCAATACCCACGGAGGGATGTGGGGATCGCTGGCGATGTTGGGTGGCTAGGGTTAGGGTGGCGGTGGAGAGGTGGGAGTCGTGAAGGTACATTTGTCGTTCAACTTTTTTTTGCACAAGTCAACATGCTCAAGCCTTTGCCCTAAAAACTTGTAGCTAGAATTTGGGTGGGACAATAAATACATCTCTTCTTTTCAATTTTTGTTATCTTGGTAAAATATATTTTTGGTGCGCAGGATCTGATAGGGAATGAAGCATGAAAATCGAAAAATTTCCTATGAACACCCAAGATCTATCTAGGAGAAGCATAGCAACAAGAGGGGAGAGTGTTGTCGGTGTCAAAACCGACGGATCTCGGGTAGGGGGTCCCGAATTGTGCGTCTAAGGCGGATGGTAACAGGAGGCGGGGGACACAATGTTTACCCAGGTTCGGGTCCTCTCGACGGAGGTAATACCCTACTTCCTGCTTGATTGATCTTGATGATATGAGTATTACAAGAGTTGATCTACCACGAGATCGTAATGGCTAAACCCTAGAAGCTAGCCTATGATTATGATTGTTGTTGTCCTACGGACTAAACCCTCTGGTTTATATAGACACCGGAGGGGGCTAGGGTTACACAGAGTTGGTTACAAGGGAGGAGATCTACATATCCGAATTGCCAAGCTTACCTTCCACGCAAAGGAGAGTCCCATCCGGACACGGGACGAAGTCTTCAATCTTGTATCTTCATAGTCCAACAGTCCGACCAAAGTATAGAGTCCGGCAGTCCGAGGACCCCCTAATCCAGGACTCCCTCAGTAGCCCCTGAACCAAGCTTCAATGACGATGAGTCCGGCGCGCAGATTGTCTTCGGCATTGCAAGGCGGGTTCTTCCTCCGAATACTCCATAGAAGATTTTGAACACAAGGATCGTGTCCGGCTCTGCAAAACAAATTCCACATACCACCGTAGAGAGTATAATATTTCCACAAATCTAATCTGCTGACACATTTCATAGCGTGACATCACGCCATAGCCCGGTCATTATTCGAACCGTTTTTCTTAACCAGCTACTGCACATATTGCGAGGCGGTTTTCTTGGCACGTCTTGTCGAAGCAGAGATTGTGTCCCCTTATCACGGGATTCTCATCAATACGGGTGTGGGTAACCCAACCGCGCCATTAATCACGGCGCTTGGGGAATAAGCGAGTTTACCAGGCAAGTGGGGAGGCGCTGCTGCCTTTATAAGGGGATAAGGACTCCCTTTCGCACCCATGCTTTCCTCTTCTCGATCCATTCCCCATCGCTCCAGCTCCAACGCCCGAGCATTCATCTTCTCCGCCCACAAAGGCCTTCCGAAAATGTCCGGATCCGGAGCAGGAGGCAAGTGGATGGCCTCTACCGTCCGGGAGAAGGATATCAAAAAGCTTCGGGAGGCCAGGTACCTGGCCAAGAAAATCGGCCACCGCCTCCCGACGGCGGGACAGATCGTCCCTACTCCGGAACCCAACAAGAGGGTTGTGTTCCTCCCTCATTTTGTCCGCAGGCTAGGGTTTCCCCTCCACCCGTTCGTTCGCGGCATCATGTATTATTACGGATCGATTTTCATGATCTATCCCCCAATTCCTTCCTCAACATCTCGACATTCATCGTCGTGTGCGAGGCTTTTCTCCGCATCTCGCCACACTTCGGCTTATGGCTGAAGATCTTTAATGTGAAGCCCAAGGTAGTGAGCGGCGAGCACGCCGAGTGCGGGGGCGCCATGGTGGGCAGGATGCCCAATGGCACATGGCCGACAGGTACCTTTAATGATTCCGTCAAAGGGTGGCAACAGCAGTGGTTTTACATCACTGAGCCGCGCGGCACGGAATGGGCCGCTGCTCCCGAGTTCCAATCCGGAGCCCCTCTGCGGCTTACGTCCTGGCCTAAGAAGGGCCTGAACTGGTCTTCGTCCGACGAACTGTCGGTGCTCCAGACGCGCGTTAAGGATATGGAAGACAAGAACATCGAACTTGTCAATGTAGTCCAGGTGATGTTAGTTCGCCGAATCCTGCCTTGCCAACAGCGGACTTGCAATCTATAGGAATTCGATCCGGCCAAGCACCAGACCCTGCGAGAGCTCTTTGGCTCCTCGCACAAAGACATCTGGAAGGTGCTTTTCAAGTCCGGCAAATCATGGCCGGACTCGGCCGAGGACCGCGGGTACCAACTGTCCCGCCCTGCAAGCTCGGTAAGTTATTTTACGTTTTATCCGCATAACCCAAGGGAAATGCTTAGTGTGTTTTCCTCAACTCCCCTAGGGCTGGACGAAGAAGGCGGAGCGGATCCACTGTCCGGCCCCGCTGCCTGAAGGACCGGCCGACCCACTTCTGACGAAGATGCTGGTCCCGGCGCCGCACAAGGCGCCGAAGAAGAAGGCCGAGAAGGAGGCCAAAAAGACCCGGGGTGGCCTTCATCGCCGCGGCACTTCAGATACAAATCCGAAGGTCCCAACGCCCGTTCTGCCTCTGAAGAGGACGAGGAGGAGGAAGACGAATCTCCAGCGGGGGGAAGAAAGAAGAGGGCGGCCTCCATACACTTGGAAGCCGAGTCGCCTAAAAGGGGAAAAGCTCCTCTTCCGAAAGAGTCCACTGCCGCCGCCGACAACAGCCCGGCGTGGGATCCCAGGGCCCAGCCCCTGGTGAACTCGTGAGTATAAAATCCGAACACATTTATGCGTCCAGTCTCATCATGGCGTAATATTTTGATCTGGGCCATATATTTTTTGTAGTCCGGCGAGGTCCCGCACCAAACAATCCTCATCAGAAGATTTGCTGAGCTCGGATGCTATGGAGAGCGGGACGCCCCCGAAGGCCCCTTCCCCGAAACATGTGGATAACACCGAGGCTTTGTCCCAGAAGGACTCCGGCCAAGGAGGGGAGGAAGAGATCGTGAAAACGGCACCTGGAGGTCAAACTTCAGAGGCCGGAGACATGGGGGAGAAGATTCCCACGGGAATCGTCGGCGGGAGCCATCTTGAATTCGGCTCCTAGCCGGACGCAATTCCGGAGACCCATACGGCTCCAGAATCAAGCAGGCGGCCTCCCTCAGCTGGAGGGGGCGTGCCTGTTTCATCGGCCATATCTGTCCAACCAGAGGTGCCGGATGCTTTGTTGGCGGCGCTGAAGAGCGCCTCCATCATTGATGAACACCGTGCCCTTATGGGTGTGGTGATTGAGAAGGTTCAGTCTGCTGAGAGTGGACTGAATGAAGCCTGCGTCAGCCCTATAAGAGGCTTTGAGGTATGTTTTATGAGGTTTCGAAGAATGTCATAGTATGGTTAGTAGCCCCTGATACACTATTCGGTGAACGAAAGAACCGAACAGAGGATCAAATTTTATGTTCACAGGAAGATTCATTTGTTGACATCTATCTCTCTTTTATAAGCAGGCGTCTGCAGCGGCTGCTGCCTCTGATACTGCGGAGGTCTCAGGGTTGAATCAAAGTCTGGAGCGGACCAAAGAGGAACCTGGCCAGTTCAAAAGGCAGCTGGAAGATAAGCAAGGTAGGCGCAAGCCTTGTTCGCATTTGGTGCGAACGAATTTCCAGTATGATAAAATATGTTCCCTGATTTTCTCTAGGGACGGTGACGGAAGTCGAGGCTCTTAAGAAGGCTGTGGCCAAGGCCGAGAGAAAAGGCAGCCGTAGAGCAGGCTCTTCGTGAGAAGCACGAGGCCAGGGTTATTGAAGCTGAGCAGAAGCTTCAAGAGGCCGTTAATAAATGTGAGACCTTGGAGCAGAGTTTAACGTGAGAAGGAATCCGAACTCACCAACGCTCATCAGGCCGCGCGCGATGCCCAGGGGGAAACCCAAGGCGCCCTGCAGGAGATCCAAGAGGCGAGGAAGATCACAGCGGGTAAGGCTCTTTTCCATGTAAATCAAGTATTTGAGGAGAAAATCATGTTTCTAATTTTGAGTTCGTATTTCTCCAGGGGTGTTTGCGGGATTGCCCCGCAACATATCGGATGCTGCCCAATTCTACCGAGCCGAAGAAAGGAACACTGCGGATAGGCTCTTCTGTATCTGGCACTGAATTATCCGGTGCCCTTTGCTGATCAACTAAAACAGCTGATCGAACTGCATAAGGCGGCGGAACTAGCCATGAAGGATTTGATTATCCAGCTATGGCCCGCCGAGCCGATCCCAACCAGCTACTTCGGGCTCGTGAAGCGGCTTGTAAGTGCCTGCCCTCGACTTGATGTCATCAAGCAGTCGGTCTGTATAGAGGGTGCGCGAATGGCCTTCGCCCGCGCAAAGGTGCACTGGGGGAAGATGGATGCTGAACAACTGGTGACCGAGGGACCTCTAGAGGGGAAGGAGCACCGCAAGGCCGAATTATATTATGAAAGTGTCATGAAAGGATCCTATCTTGCGGCGGAGTTATGCACCAAGGACGTGATATTTCCATGAATGCAAATCATGTTGTCCTTTGTAATCTTTGAACAAGGTCATTTCTATTATTTATTGCTTGTTGTATAAAAGTTTACCCTCCTGCGCGGCTGTTTTATATATTAATCCTGAGAGTTGGCCAGTCGTCGGCTTCTGCCTCCACGTACGAAGTACGGGGGTGTTCGGGATAAACCTAATCACTCTTTATCCCAGTTTTGGGTCCTTCGAAGGAGGTGTTCAGCGCAACGAACCAGGCAATCAGACTATAGGGCTTTATCACACTCACTTAGCCATAGGAGCTTTAGGAAAGGAAGGTAGGCGCGGCCCCTGGTGTTCGGAAGACCGCACGGGGGGCTTTATAAGCACCTGATCGGAAGAAAACCGATCCATCGCACGCTGCATTGGTTATGGCATTATGCGGGAGAAATCCTTAAAGATTTTACAACCTCTCGAACAGCTGACCAGCTCTCCGCGTATCATGAAAGTCAGCTTTCGGCTTTCTCTACTGAGGTGCTCGTCCGGAAGAACCGGGACACAATCGCAGTAGTTCTCCCTGTGCCGCCTTAGCCGATATAGCGGAACGTAAGGCAGCAAAACATGGGAGCCGGGCAAACCCAACATTTGACCCAAGACATGATTCGGAGCTGATGCATATAATGCTATAAGTTCGGGGTGCCGAACTTTCATGAAGGTGTTCGGACTTTATTGCCGTATTATGGGTAAAACGAAGCCCCTGGCATATTTAAGGCATATCGCGGTGTACGGATGCCACTTGACAAAAGAATTTCAATAAGAAGTATCAGCAGATAAACGTCATATAAATCTGCATATCGTATTTGAATAGTACGTCGATGCGTATGAGTATGAGTAATGCGATAAAAAAAGAAATATGACTGTGGAACCTGCTGAGACCAGGGGGAAGAAGCTGTG
Source organism: Triticum aestivum (assembly GCF_018294505.1). Lineage (NCBI taxonomy): Eukaryota > Viridiplantae > Streptophyta > Magnoliopsida > Poales > Poaceae > Triticum > Triticum aestivum. Next base: position 148,604,518 of record NC_057802.1, read on the forward strand.
TGCGGATCCGGAGTATAGTCGGATGGTCACCGCGGGGAATATCTAAGGATTCTCTTGCGCGTTCGAGCTGCTTCCATATCGCCGGCCCTGGTCTGCGCAAAGTTGAACCTGCAAAGAAAATGTAAGAAATGCTTGTTTGCCGCAGTTGAGCTGCGGTATGCGGCCTATCCTGGCCTTTGCCAGGGTGTTTTTAATTGAGCTCTGGACGAGCATTTTTATTCTGCCGCAAAGTAGTTCGGAGTCCTTTGGCGGTCAACTCGAGGTTTGATTGAAAGGTGCCACTCCTTGCTCCTGCTGTTAAAGCAGTTGTATACTCTTTGGTGCCAAGGGAAAGTTTGGCCCTGCCATTAACCGTGATGACGCCACGCGGACCGGGCATCTTGAGCTTATGGTAGGCATAATGTGGCACCTCCTTGAATCGAGCGAACGCGGTTCGTCCGAGCAGTGCCTGATAATCACTGCGAAAGGGGACGATGTCGAAGATTAACTCTTCGGCACGGTAATTGTCTGGTGATCCGAAGACCACCTTCAGGGCGATGGAGCCTGTACAGCTAGCCTCCACACCTGGTATAATACCTCTGAAGGTGGTTTTAGTGGGTTTGATCACCGAATGATCGATGCCCATCTTGCACACTGTGTCCTGGTAAAGCAGGTTTAGACTGCTGCCTCCGTCCATAAGGACTCGTGTGAGGTGGAACCCGTCAATTATTGGGTCGAGGACTGGTGCGGCTGGATTGCCCTGATTGGTGTTAACCGGACGATCCATGCGGTTGAAGGTGATCGGCCTGAGTTTATATTGTGGGACGACTGGTTCCGTTAAGTCGATATCCCAAAGGGTGCGCATCCGGTCTGGGTTGGGAGTGTGGGTGCCGTTTACCACGTTCACCGTTTGGATTTGCGGGGGGAATTTCTTTTGCCCTCCTGTACTTGGTGGTCTGGGCTCCTCGTCGTCATCATTGCTTTGAGACTCTTTATCCTTGTTTTTGGTGCCTGACCTGCCGGCTTTTTTGAAGACCCAACATTCTCTATTGGTATGATTGGCTAGTGCTCCCGAGGTGCCATGAATTTGGCATGGGCGGTCGAGTATGCGGTCCAGACTGGACGGACCCAAATTGTCATTTTTGAGTGGCCCATTCCACTGACTGGACTTAGAGACACGAAATCTAGCATTGACTGCCGTATCTTCGGCATTTTCACCGTTTTTGCGGCGCTTGTGTTTATTGCATCACGGTTTGCCATTGCTACCTCTGGCCTCTCATGTGCCAGGTTTGCATGTTGTGTTGCTGCTACGGGCCAACCAACTATCTTCGCCCGCGCAAAAGTGGGTCATGAGTGTCGTGAGGGCTGTCATGGATTTTGGCTTCTCTTGGCCGTGATGTTGGGCAAGCCACTCGTCGCGGATGTTATGCTTAAAGGCAGCTAGGGCTTCAGCATCCGGACAGTCGACAATTTGGTTCTTTTTGGTTAGGAACCGTGTCCAGAATTTCCTGGATGACTCTCCGGGCTGTTGTGTTATGTGACTTAAATCGTCAGCATCCGGTGGCCGTACATAAGTGCCCTGGAAGTTGTCCAGGAATGCGTCTGCCAGGTTCTCCCAACTTCCTATGGAGTTTGCCGGCAAGCTATTCAGCCAATGCCGAGCCGGCCCTTTGAGTTTTAGCGAGAGATACTTGATGGTGTGTAGATCATCCCCGCAGGCCATGTGAATGTGGAGGAAGAAATCTTCTATCCATACCGTGGGGTCTGTAGTACCATCGTATGAGTCAATGCTCACAGGTTTAAACCCTTCTGGGAATTCATGATCCATTACTTCATCAGTGAAGCATAGGGGGTGTGCGGCGCCTCTGTGCCTGGCTATATCACGACGCAATTCATACGAGTCTTGTCTGCTGTGTTCGGGCCGGACGGATTTGCTTTTAGTGTATTCGGCGTGACGGTAGTCGTCACACGTTGGGGCGCGCACACTTGATCCATAGATTGATCTTTTATGTCCTGCTTTGTTTTCCAATACGTCTCGCAGGTCATGCATGTTGCCCCAGGCCTTGGTGTTTTTGTTTAATCGGCGACGGGGTGCGGGCTGGACTTCGGCTTGACGTGCCGTTTTTCCTCGGCCATGAGGTGGCCGGTCAGCCGCATCATACGCTGGAAGCGTAGGCTTTAATGCTTCCTCCTCGAGTTGGGGTAGCAACCTGCGATTTGGGTAACTTTTGGTTGGGCGTTCGAGTTTGTATTCCTCGGCCGCCAGGACCTCAGTCCATCTATCTGCTAGCAGATCTTGTTCAGCTTGAAGCTGTTGTTCCTTTTTCTTCAGGCTTTTTGTTGTGGCTATTAGCCGGTGCTGGAAGCGCTCCTGTTCGACGGGATCCTCAGGCACGATAAATTCTTCATCGCCGAGGCTCACCTCGTCTTCGGAGAGAGGCATGTAATTGTCATCCTCTGATTCTCCGTCTGCTGCCTATTCCTTAGGGCTAGCTTGCCCATCCTCCGGCTCGAAATCTGGCTGGAGGGGATTGTCTTCGTCTTCGGCACTATCTGTAGCATTGTTGTCTCTTGTGCCGGTATCGTCGTTTTTTGCTATGGCGGGGCTTAGAGCGGCGCCGTTGGCGCCGGTGCTTAGATTTCTTCTCGAGGGGATTATCCTCCGTTGCCTTATTGCCATCGCTTTCTTTGGGGGTGTCCACCATGTATATATCATATGATGAGGTGGCAGTCCAGTGCCCTGTGGGCGGTGGTTCCTGTTCTTCTCCTACATCGTCGTCCATACCGTCGATCTGTTCGGAGCCGAAATCAAGCATGTCGGTTAAATCGTCGACAGTAGCTATTAAGTGGGTGGTGGGTGGGGAACAAATTTCTTTGTTGTCCGCATCCCAATCAAGCTGGACACAGTTCGGCCAAGGGCCTCCTGACAAGGGGAGAGGCCTTAATGAATTTAGCACATCACCCAAGGGCGAGTGCTGAAAGATATCCGCGGAGGAAAACTCCATGATCGGCGCCCAATCAGATTCGACAGGCATGGACGCAGGCGGTTCGGAGCCCGTGGCCAGGGACGAATCCAAGGATCCGGCAACACAGGTTTTGTAGTAGGTGAAGTCAGTATTCGGCTCTATCGCCACTGAGTGTGCGGCCTCCGTGGCGGGGTCCATCCACCCGTCCTCGGACGGTGCAATCTGCTCCGGACTGAGGGCCGGAGTAGCCACAAGTGAGATCTCCCGAACACCGTCCGATGGCAGAGCTAAGTCATGCTCGTCGTGACCGTGCGGCGCACCTGACATGGGCTCAAATCCGTCGAAGACCAAGTCTCCGCGGATGTCGGCAGTATAGTTTAAGTTTCCAAACCTGACCTGACGACCAGGGGCGTAGCTCTCGATCTGCTCCAGATGGCCAAGCGAGTTGGCCCGCAGCGCGAGGCCGCCGAATAGAAAGATCTGTCCGGGGAGAAAAACCTCACCCTGGATCGCATCGTTGCCGATGATCAAAGGAGCCATCAAGCCTTATGGTGACAACACAGTGGAACTCTCAGTGAAAGCACCAATGTCGGTGTCAAAACCGGCGGATCTCGGGTAGGGGGTCCCGAACTGTGCGTCTAAGGCGGATGGTAACAGGAGGCGGGGGACACAATGTTTACCCAGGTTCGGGCCCTCTCAATGGAGGTAATACCCCGCTTCCTGCTTGATTGATCTTGATGATATGAGTATTACAAGAGTTGATCTACCAGGAGATCGTAAAGGCTAAACCCTAGAAGCTAGCCTATGATTATGATTGTTGTTGTCCTACGGACTAAACCCTCCGGTTTATATAGACACCGGAGGGGGCTAGGGTTACACAGAGTCGGTTACAAGGGAGGAGATCTACATATCCGAATTGCCAAGCTTGCCTTCCATGCAAAGGAGAGTCCCATCCGGACACGGGACGAAGTCTTCAATCTTGTATCTTCATAGTCCAACAGTCCGGCCAAAGTATAGAGTCCGGCAGTCCGAGGACCCCCTAATCCAGGACTCCCTCAAGTGTGTCTACGTACCCTCGTAGATTGAAAGCTGAAGCGTAAATAACACGGTTGATGTAGTTGTACTCTTCGCGATCCGATCACGATCCAACCGATCTAGTGCTGAACGGACGACACCTCCGAGTTTAGCACACGTGCGGCTCGATGACGGCTCCTCCTTGATCCAGCAAGAGAAGGCAGAGAAGTAGATGGGATCACAACCAGCACAATGATATGGTGGTGATGGTGGTGGTGGTGGTGGTGGAGCTAGTTCAACAGGGCTTCGCCAAGCGCTACGAGAACGAGGACGGAGGAACTACGGAGTAACGGGAGAGAGAGGGGCGCCAAGGGCTTGGTGTGTCCTCTTGGGGCGCCCCCTACCATCTATATATAGGTGGAGGGGCGTGGGGAACAGCCCCTCCAAGCACTAGGGCGCAGCCAAGGGGGAGAGGACTTGGACTCCAAGTCCAATCCTATTCCTACTAGGACTCCTTTCCCCCCTTCCCTAGCCACATGTGCTTTTCAGGACTTGGTGCGCCTTGCCCAATAAGGCTAGGGCACTTCCCCTCAGCCCATGACATCCCTTGGGTCATGGTGGACACACTTGTGGACTTTTGGACCCCTCCGGAATCCTCTGGAACCTTCTAGAAGCTTCATGGTATAATACCGAAAAACTGCATCTTTTTATGGAATCCAAAATATGACTTCCCATATATAAATCTTTACCTCTCGACCATTCCGAGACTCCTTTTGATGTTCGAGATCTCACTCGGGACTCCAAAAAGCATTTTGTTACCAATCATCAAATATCCCAATAATACTCTAGCGTCAACGAACGTTAAGCGTGTGACACTGCGGGTTCGGGAATCATGTAGTCATGATTGACACACCTCTTCGGTTAATAACCAATAGCGGAGCTGGATGCCCATATTGGTTCCTACATATTCCACAAAGATCTTTTATCAGTTGAACCACTATCTCAAGGATTCGATTAATCCAGTATGCAATTCCCTTTGTCTGGCGATATGTTACTTGCTCGAGATTCGATCATCGGTATCTCCATACCTAGTTCAATCTCGTTATCGGCAAGTCCCTTTACTCGTTCTGTAATACAAGATCCCATGACTAACTCATTATTCACATTGCTTGCAAGATCTTTAAGATGTCGTATTACCAAGAGGGCCCAGAGATATCTCTCCGTCATACGAAGTGACAAATCCCAGTCTTGATCCATGCCAACCCAACAGACACCTTCGAAGATACCTATAGAGCACCTTTATGATCACCTAGTAACGAATTGACGTTTGGATACACACTAAGTATTCCTTGATATGTCTCCAACGTATCTATAATTTTTGATTGTTCCATGCTATTATATTAGCTGTTTTGGATGTTTATGGGCTTTATTAAATACTTTTATATTATTTTTGGGACTAACCTATTGACCCAGGCCCAGTGCCAGTTCCTGTTTTTTCCCCTTGTTTCAGTGTTTCGAAGAAAAGGAATATCAAATGGAGTCGAAACGGAATGAAACCTTCTGGAGAAGTTATTTTTGGAAAGAAAGCAATCCGGGGGACTTGGAGTGCACGTCAGGCAAGCAACGAGGGAGGCACGAGGTAGGGGGGCGCGCCCACCCCCCCTGGGCGGGCCCTCCACCCTCGTGGGCCCCTCGTGGCTCCCCTGACGTATTTCTTCCTCCTATATATACCAATATACCCTAAAACCATCGGGGAGCAGAAGAGATCGGGAGTTCTGCCGCCGCAAGCCTCTGTAGCCACCAAAAACCAACCGGGACCCTGTTCCGGCACCCTGCCGGAGGGGGGAACCCTCACCGGTGACCATCTTCATCATCCCGCGCTCTCCATGACAAGGAGGGAGTAGTTCACCCTCGGGGCTGAGGGTATGTACAAGTAGCTATGTGTTTGATCTCTCTCTCTCTTGTGTTCTTGAGATGATACGATCTTGATGTATCGCGAGCTTTGCTATTATAGTTGGATCTTATGATGTTTCTCCCCCTCTACTGTCTTGTAATGGATTGAGTTTTCCCTTTGAAGTTATCTTATCGGATTGAGTCTTTAATGATTTGAGAACACTTGATGTATGTCTTGCGTGGGATAACCATGGTGACAATGGGTTATTCTATTGATTCACTTGATGTATGTTTTGGTGATCAACTTGCGGGTTCCGCCCATGAACCTATGCATAGGCGTTGGCACACGTTTTCGTCTTAACTCTCCAGTAGAAACTTTGGGGCACTCTTTGAGGTTCTATGTGTTGGTTGAATAGATGAATTTGAGATTGTGTGATGCATATCGTATAATCATACCCACGGATACTTGAGGTGACATTGGAGTATTTAGGTGACATTAGGGTTTTGGTTGATGTGTGTCTTAAGGTGTTATTTTACTACGAACTCTAGGGCTGTTTGTGACACTTATAGGAATAGCCCCATGGATTGATCGGAAAGAATAACTTTGAGGTGGTTACGTACCCTACCACAATATATTCGTTTGTTCTCCGCTATTAGTGACTTTGGAGTGACTCTTTGTTGCATGTTGAGGGATAGTTATATGATCCAGTTATGTTATTATTGTTGAGAGAACTTGCACTAGTGAAAGTATGAACCCTAGGCCTTGTTTCCTAGCATTGCAATACCGTTTGTGCTCACTTTTATCATTAGTTACCTTGCTGATTTTATATTTTCAGATTATAAAAACCTATATCTACCATCCATATTGCACTTGTATCACCATCTCTTTGCCGAACTAGTGCACCTATACAATTTACCATTGTATTGGGTGTGTTGGGGACACAAGAGACTCTTTGTTATTTGGTTGCAGGGTTGCTTGAGAGAGACCATCTTCATCCTACGCCTCCCACGGATTGATAAACCTTAGGTCATCCACTTGAGGGAAATTTGCTACTGTCCTACAAACCGCTGCACTTGGAGGCCCAACAACGTCTACAAGAAGAAGGTTGTGTAGTAGACATCAAACTCTTTTCTGGCGCCGTTGCCGGGGAGGCTAGGTAAGCGGCACTCACACCCCGTCAACTAAGCAGTTTCTGGCGCCATTGCAGGGGAGGTGAGTGCTTGAAGGTATATCTTTAGATCTTGCAATCGAATCTTTTTGTTTCTTGTTTTATCACTAGTTTAGTCTATAAAAGAAAACTACAAAAAAATGGAATTGAGTTTACCACATACGCTTCATCTTTTTAATATCTTTCGTGAGTATGATGGAAAGGAAAATTTTGCCAAAGTATTAGAAGAAGAATGCATTAAAATGTTTGGCACTAAATCTTTGAATGATGAGCATGATTGCAATGTTGTTAGTATGAACTCCTTGAATATCCATAGTACTAATGATGATTGCACTAGTTATGATGAAAATGTCTCCTATAAACATGTCAATTTTTGTGGAGTGCATTGGGTTTGCAAGTACACACCAAATAGGGAAGATAGATATTGCAAGAGGCATAAGCATTTAGAAACTAAATTGTTGCAAGAAAGGCTAGATGTTTGTGCTGAAAATTTAAATTTTCTTAGCCGTACTTGTGAACTTTGCAATGAACGTGGTCATTTAACTATCCGATGCAAATTGTTTCATGATCTAATCGTGTCCAAAAATTGTGATGACTTGATTTCCCTTGCACATCATAATGAACTTAGTTTTCTTATGGGCTATGAAGAAATGAAACGTATAACTAACTATCTTCCAGAATTTGCCCGTTACAAACTTCTTGGTTTTGATCTAGAGGAAATTTATATGTATTGTGCGGTGAATTTCATTGAAAATCCTTATATTGCCAATTACATAAAGAAAATAAAACAAATAGAAGATGAAGAGAATACTAATGAAAGGGAAGAGACTTCCCAATATTCTCCTATTATTTCTTATGATGAATCAGGTAACAAGGAGGAGCCTTCTATTCAACCAATCTCATTAATAAGGAGCTCAAAAAGAGGATTGAACCCACACATGATGTGGTGAAGAAGAAGAAAAGAAAAAGGAAGAGAGGTAAAAAGATATCTCTCCCAAATAATGTTGCTCCTATTATTGTTGTGCCTCATGAGAACTTGCACTAGTGAAAGTATGAACCCTAGGCCTTGTTTCCTAGCATTGCAATACCGTTTGTGCTCACTTTTATCATTAGTTATCTTGCTGATTTTATATTTTCAGATTATAAAAACCTATATCTACCATCCATATTGCACTTGTATCACCATCTCTTCGCTGAACTAGTGCACCTATACAATTTACCATTGTATTGGGTGTGTTGGGGACACAAGAGACTCTTTGTTATTTGGTTGGAGGGTTGCTTGAGAGAGACCATCTTCATCCTATGCCTCCCACGGATTGATAAACCTTAGGTCATCCACTTGAGGGAAATTTGCTACTGTCCTACAAACCTCTGCACTTGGAGGCCCAACAATGTCTACAAGAAGAAGGTTGTGTAGTAGACATCATTCCTCTGGTGTCAGGGAGTTACACGATCTCATGGTCTAAGGAACAGATACTTGACATGAAGAAAGCTATAGCAAATAAACTAAATGATCTGATGCTAAGCTTACTGTTGGGTCTTGTCCATCACATCATTCTCCTAATGATGTGATCCCGTTATCAAATGACAACTCATGTCTATGGTTAGGAACCTTAGCCATCTTTGATCAATGAGCTAGTGTAGTAGAGGCTTACCAGGGACACTGTGTTGTCTATGTATTCACACATGTATTTAAGTTTCCGGTCAATACAATTCTAGCATGAATAGTAAACCTTTATCATGAACACGGAAATATGATAATAACCAATTTATTATTGCCTCTAGGGCATATTTCCAACAGTCTCCCACTTGCACTAGAGTCAATAATCTAGTTTACATAGTTATGAATCTAACACCCATGGAGTCTTGGTGCTGATCATGCTTTGCCCGCAGAAGAGGTTTAGTTAACGGGTCTGCCACATTCAGATCCGTATGTATGTACTTTACAAAGTTCTATGTCTCCATCCTTAACATAATTACGAATGGAGTTGAAGCGACGCTTGATGTGCTTGGTTCTCTTGTGAAACCTGGGCTCCTTGGCAATGGCAATAGCTCCAGTGTTGTCACAAAAGATAGTCATTGGATCCGATGCACTAGGTATTAAACCCAGATCGGATATGAACTCCTTCATCCAGACTCTTTCTTGTGCTGCTTCCGGAGCAGCTATATACTCCGCTTCACATGTAGATCCCGCCACGACGTTCTGCTTGGAACTGCACCAATTGACCGCTCCACCATTTAATGTAAATAGGTATCTGGTTTGAGACCTAGAGTCATCCGGATCTATCTCGAAACAAGCATCGATGTAACCCTTTACGACGAGATCTTCGTCACCTCCATAAACTAGAAACATGTCCATAGTCCTTTTCAGGTACTTCAAGCTATTCTTGACCGCTGTCTAGTGATCTACTCCTGGATCACTTTGGTACCTCCCTGCCAGACTTATGGCAAGGCACACATCAGGTCTGGTACACAACATGTCATACATTATAGAGCCTATGGCTGAGGCATAGGGAATGCCTTTCATCCTTTCTCTTTCTTCTGCCGTGGTCGGGCTTTGAGTCTTACTCAACTTCACACCTTGCAATACAAGCAAGAACCCTTTCTTTGACTGATCCATTTTGAACTTCTTCAACACTTTGTCAAGGTATGTACTTTGTGGAAGTCCTATTAGGTGTCTTGATCTATCTCTATAGATTTCGATGCCCAATATGTAAGCGGATTCACCAAGGTATTTCATTGAAAAAATCTTATTCAAATGTCCTTTTATGCTTTCCAAAAATTCTATATCATTTCCAACCAACAATATGTCATCCACATATAATATCAGAAATGCTACAGAGCTCCCACTCACTTTCTTGTAAATACAAGCTTCTCTGTAAGTTTGTACAAAACCAAAAGCTTTGATCACTTCATCAAAGTGAATATTCCAACTCCGAGATGCTTGCACCAGTCCATAGATGGATCGCTGGAGCTTGCATACTTCTTTAGCATCCTTAGGATCGACAAAACCTTCTGGTTGCATCATATACAACTCTTCCTTAAGAAACCCGTTAAGGAATGTCGTTTTGACGTCCATTAGCCAGATCTCATAATCATAAAATCCGGCAATATCTAACATAATTCTAATAGGCTTAAGCATCGCTACGGGTGAGAAAGTCTCATCATAGCCAACCCCTTGAACTTGTCGGAAACCTTTTGCAACAAGTCGAGCTTTATAGATAGTGACATTACCATCGGTGTATGTCTTCTTCTTAAAGATCCATTTATTCTCAATGGCTTGCCGATCGTCGTGCAAGTCCACCAAAGTACATACTTTGTTCTCATACATGGATCCTATCTCGGACTTCATGGCCTCAAGCCATTTGTTGAAATCTGGGCTCATCATAGCTTCTTCATAGTTCATAGGTTCACCATTGTCTAACAACATGACTTCCAGGACTGGATTCTGTGATGTGCTACTTCATAGTTCATAGGTTCACCATAGTTCATAGTTCATAGATTACCGTACCACTTTGGTGCATAACGTACCCTGATCGACCTACGAAGTTTAGTAGTAACTTGATCCGAAGTTTCATGATCATCATCATTAGCTTCCTCTTCAGTTGGTGTAGGCATCACGGAAACTGCTTTCTGTGATGTGCTACTTTCCAATTCGAGAGAAGGTACGATCACCTCATCAAGTTCTACTTTCCTCCCACTCACTTCTTTTGAGAGAAACTCCTTCTCTAGAAAGGAACTGTTCTTGGCAACAAAGATCTTGCCTGGATCTGTGGTAAAAGGTGATAACCCACAAGTATAGGTGATCGCAATAGTTTTCGAGGGTAGAGTATTCAACCCAAATTTATAGATTCGACATAAGGGGAGCCAAATAATATTTGAAGGTATTAGCAGCTGAGTTGTCAATTCAACCACACCTGGAGATTAATTATCTGCAGCAAGTAATCAGTAGCAAAGTATTATGATAGTTTTGATAGTAGTGACAGCAGCAACGGTAACAGTAACAGTGATAGCAGCAATTTTGTAGCAAGTGTAACAGTGATGATAGAAGTAGTAACTTAGCAGAAACAATATAAGATAAATTCGTAGGCATTGGATCGGTGACTTGTTGGATGATATTCATCATGTGACAGTTATAACCTAGGGCGATACGACACTAGTTCAAGTTCATTGATATAATGCAGGCATGTATTTCGTAAATAGTCATACGTGCTTTATTAAAAGAACTTGCATGGCATCTTTTGTCCTACCCTCCCGTGGCAGCGGGGTCCATATTGGAACTAAGGGATATTAAGGCCTCCTTTTATTAGAGAACCGGAACAAAGCATTAACACATATTGAATACATGAACTCCTGAAACTATGGTAATCACCGGAAGAAGTCCCGGTTATTGTCACTCCGGGGTTACCGGATCATAACACGTAGTAGGTGAATATAACTTGCAAGCTCGGATCTAGAACATGGATATAATGATGCTAACATAAACGGTTCAAATCTGATTTCATGGCACCCGGGCCCAAAGTGACAAGCATTAAGCATAGCAAAGTCATAGCAACATCAATCTAAGAACATAGTGGATACTAGGGATCAAGCCCTAACAAAACTAACTCGATTACATGATGAATCTCATCCAACTCCTCAGCGACCAGCGAGCCTACGAAGGAATTACTCACTCCCGGTGGGGAGCATCATGGAATTGACGATGGAGAAGGGTTGGTGATGACGAAGAATGAAGATCCCCCTCTCTAGAGCCCCAAACGGACTCCAGATCTGCCCTCCCGAGGAAGAGCAGGGCTTGGCGGCGGCTCCGTCTCGTGGATCACGATAATTCTTTCTCCCTGATTTTTCTCCGAAAATAGGAATTTATAGTGTCAGGGTTGAGGTCTGCGGGACCACCAGGTGGGTACAACCCACCTGGGCGCACCAGGAGAGGGGGGGGCATCCTGGTGGGTTGTGCCCACCCAGGGGCCCCTCTCCGATGGATCTTGGCTCCAGAAATTCTCTTTTATTATATAAAAATTCCTCGTGAAGTTTCATTCCATTCCGAGAACTTTTATTTCTGCACAAAAACAACACCATGGTAGTTCTGCTGAAAACAACGTCAGTCCGGGGTTAGTTTCATTCAAATCATGCAAATTAGAGTCCAAAACAAGAGGAAAAGTGTGAGAAAAAGTAGATACGTTGGAGACGTATCAACTCCCCCAAGCTTAAACCTTTGCTTGTCCTCAAGCAATTCAGTTGATAAACTAAAAGTGAGAAAGAAAAACTTTTACGAACTCTTTTGCTCTTGTTTGCATAAATAAGCTTAAATAGCACCGAGGTTTTCAGCCAACATTATAACTAACCATGTCAGCAATAACTCTTAAAGATTATAATGACTCATATCAATGACATAATCAGCTAGCGAGCAATAATAAGGTATCTCAAACAGCAACACATTGTCAAAACAACCATGATACAATATGACAATAATGGTATCTTGCTAGCCCTTTCTGAGACCGCAAAACATAAATGCAGAGCAACTCCAAAGTTCAAGCAGCGACTAAACATTGTAATTCATGGTAGAAAAGATCCAGTCATGATGCACCCAACATTAGCTACACATAATGCATAAATCATGACAGCTGTGCTCTGCTCAGTTTCTGGCACTTATTTTAGAAGGTGATGACACAACATAAAAGTAAATAGATAGTCCCTTCACAAAGGGAAGTAGTGATTTGCAGAGGTGCCAGAGCTCAATTTTTAAAACAGAGATAAATGATTATTTTGAGACAGGCACCCTTCTTATTCACTTCACGACCATCAGTTATCAACATCTTCCATGCTAAGCACGCTAGTGGCGGTTCCCAAGCAATAAAAGTAAAGGTTTTGACTCCATTGGGAGTTTTTGTTTGATTATTTCAGAGGTGAACTCTTTTTCCTGTTTGCAGTTTGGGACTGGGCATCCCTATTACCACCCGTTTCTCATGCGATGGCGAGTGAATAAACACTCGGCCTGAGAATAACCCGCTTAGCATGGAAGATATCGACCACCTCCTGTCGTTCCATGAATGATCCAGGCACACAAAAAGGATAATTTTTAGAAGTTTTTAGAGGTGGCACATGCAAATTTACTTAGGACGGCAGGGTAATACCGCATATAGGTAGGTATGGTGGACTCATCTGGAATAACTTTTGGTTCAAGGTTTTTGATGTACAAGTAGAGTTCCCACTTAGTACAGGCGAAGGCTAGCAACTAGATTGAGAAGCGGCCAGCTAGACAGCAACAATGATCATAACCATGCATTATGCATAAGTAACACTTGACACTATCATGAGTAGGATATGAACACCATGAATATAAATATCATAGAGGCTATGTTGGTTTTGATTCAACTAAATGCATGAACATGTGCCAAGTCAAGCCACTCGAACATTCAGAGGAGGATACCATACCATCATACTACATCACAATCATTTTAACGCTATGTTGATATCCAAGATAAATCATTATCAACTCCCAGCTACTTATGCATGGCATGAGAAACTATAATCTTTAATTGCCATTGCAAACATGTTTAATCACAATGAGCTGAATCATGGATACTAGGTTAAACATATTTATACAAACAGAACAAGTCGAGTTCATACCAATTCCTCTCTACCATGGCCAGTTCATCAAATATGGTCATTATTGCCTTTCACTTGCAGGACCGAACGATATGAAAATAATAATAGTGCAAGGGTGCCATGGACTAAGCTGGAATCTGCAAAACATTTTATTCAACAGGAGAAGACAAGGTAAAATGTGCTCTTTATTAGTTCAACAATTATTCATATGAGAGCCACTCAACATTTTCATCGTGGTCTTCTCGGTACAACTCGAATAAGAAGAAAAAGAAATTTAGAGAAACACACTGAAATATTTTTGGAGTTTTTGGTTTTCTTCAACAAGCAAATAAAAGGCAAAAACGAGAAAAACTATTTACACGGGAAAGCTCCCAATAAGCAAAAGAAGAACGAGGAAATCTTTTTGGGTTTTCTTTTAAGTGCTACTACTAAGCATGCATAGAAAGTAAATCACTACAACTAATTTTTTTGGTTTTTCTTAATTTTTTCAAACACACAAGAAGAAAGCAAGAAAATAAATCTAGGCATGGATGATACAATGAAAAAGTGTGAACACCGACAAATGAATATAAGTAGTCATGGATGTAATGTCGGTGAGAAACACGTACTCCCCCAAGCTTAGGCTTTTGGCCTAAGTTGGTAATTGATCAGTAGCTTGGATGGTAGTAGGGATCCTGAGGAGCGGGCATCCACTCATCCCACTGCGGAGGCTCCTCCTGTGCCACTTCCGCTGCAGCCTGAGCATTCTGGTAGGCGATGATGTCCGCAGGCATAATCCTATATCCGCCCCTGGCAGCAGAATCAAACAAAGCAGGTGCAGGCAACAGAATAATATCATGAATTTTAACGCTAAATACCAGGTTATAAGGAATGGGGATGTTAGGATAATCTTTTGCAAGAAAATGATGATGTTCCATGGCTGCCCGGTCTAGGTAAACCTTGGTCAGAGGGTAATCATGAGGGCGTATCTCAACCTTGAAGTGAGCCGCCAAACGAGTAGCAAAAATCCCACCATGTATTTCCCCTGGGATTTATTAAGATGCAGGCGACGAGCCACAATAGCTCCCGAGCTATACGTGTTGTCACCCTCCAGTGCCCGGCGTAAAACAACAAAGTCTGGTGCGCTGAGCGCACCTACTTTCTTTCTAGCAAGCAGACACTTAGCAACAAACCAGGCAAAATAATGTATAGCAGGAAAGTGTAAGCTAGCAGCCATGGTGGCTGACACCCCTCTCTCATATCCCACTGTCAAAGTACGATAAAAGGCCTCAAACCCAGTCGGCCTAGTCTCGGCTAAGCTCCCATCAGAAGGGATCATGCATATGTCACAAAATACAGTAAGTGGTATCTGATGGTTTTCAGCATATAAATCAAAGCTCACTTCAGGAGGATTATTTCTAGGCAGGAAAGTAAAACTCTGAACACAGATGTTTGTGAGGATTTGGTGCTGGTCACACTCATCTGCGATGAAGTTGATGAGGCCGGCATTCACAACATATTGTGTGAACTCCCCAAGAATTCCAGCCTCTTGCAGGAACGGGGTGTGCGACCATTCACACGGCCGTACTTCCGCCAACCTCCAAGGGTGGAGATCACTGTCAGAAGACTCCCCAATAACACCCTTGGACTTCTTCTTAGAACCAAACTTCCTGAAGATATTCATATCCGCGTACAATTTTCTAAAAATACATTTTTTTGGAGTGACAAAAATTTGTCAACAAAACTTTGTAAAATTGATAGCAACTACTCATAGGGATACATAGAAGCCATAGCAAGCATTCAAACTACTTAGAACACTAAGAATTCAGCATGCAAGCACATCTACAGCAATACCAAGAGTAGCTAATTATTCAAAGTAGAAACCACTAAAATAAAAACTAATTGGACAAATGGTGGAGTCACATACCAAGCAACAATCCCCCGAAACAGTTTCGGAAATGGAGCTTCGAGCAAAGAGATCGAAATCTGCGGGTTTGAGCTCAAGAACACGGGAGAGAGAGCAATGGATATTTTTTATGGAGGTAAGTGATGATGTGGGCTAAAGAGATAAGTGAGGGGGCCCACGTGGGGACCACAACCCACCATGGCGCACCTGGGGGTCCTGGCGCGCCCAGGTGGGTTGTGCCCACCTGGTGCACCTCCCTCTGATATTATTTGCACCAGAAATTCTTAAATATTCAGAAAAAATCATGTTCAATTTTCAGGGCATTCTGAGAACTTTTATTTTTGGGTCATTTTTTATTGCATAGGAAATTTAGAAAACAGACAAAACATGGCATATTATTTTATTTAACTAGTAAAAACTGAAAATAAAAGAGTAAGGACAGAAGGTAGTGCTTACTAAATTCATCAACTTCATACCGCTCAAAAATGATTCATTAATAAGGTTGACCTGGTCTTATTAACAACCACTTTCGATTAGCATGAAACCGAAGAACTTTCGTAAATCACTAAGTTACCTCAACGGGGATATGGATGTCCCCAACAATAAGCATTTCATATTTCTTTTTGACAGTAGGTAGAGGTATTTGAAAACTTCCAATAGTGATTGTCGGAGATTTTTCAATAACATTAATACCATTCACTTGGAATTGTTTCGTCGGAAAGTGCACAGTATGCTCATTACCATTGATATGAAAAGTGACCTTGCTTTTATTGCAATCAATAACAACCCCTGCAGTATTCAGGAAAGGTCTACCAAGGATAATCGACATGTTGTCGTCCTCGGGCATCTCAAATATAACAAACTCAGTCAAAATAGTAACATTAGCAGCAACAACGGGCACATCCTCACAAATACCAATAGGTATGGAAATTGATTTATCAGCCATTTGCAAAGATATTTTATTAGGTGTGAGATTATTCAAGTCAAGTCTATTATATAAAGAGAAAGGCATAACACTAACACCAGCTCCTAAATCACACAAAGCAGTTTTCACATAATTCTTTTTGATAGAGCAAGGTATAGTTAGTATTCCCGGAGTTTTTTAGGTACCCCATCCTTAAAGGTATAATTAGCAAGCATAGTGGAGATTTCAGCTTCCGGTATTTTTCTCTTATTTGTGATGATGTCTTTCATATATTTTGCATAAGGAGGCATTTTCAAGATGTCAGTCAAGCGAGTACGCAAAAGACTGGCCTCGACATTTCAGCAAAGCATTCAAATTCTTCATCATCTTTCTTTTTAGTTGACTTGGGTGGAAAAGGCATAGGTTTTTGAACCCACAGTTCTCTTTCTTTACCGTGTTTTCTAGAAACAAAGTCTCTTTTATCATACCTTTTATTCTTAGGTTGTGGGTTATCAAGATCAACAGGTGGTTCTATCTCAACATCATTGTCTGGTTCTTTTTCATTATTTGTTTGAGTGTATTCATGAACCTCATCATTATCTTTTTTGTTATCACTAGGTGAGTGCTCATTACCAGATTGAGTTTCAGCATCAGAGATAGAAGTTTCATTTTCATTATCAGGAGGTTTCTCTATTTCAGGTTCACTAGAAGTGTGCAAAGTCCTATCATTTTTCTTTTTCTTTCTAGAAGGACTAGGTGCACTAGTGTTATTTCTTCGTGAATCTTGTTCAATTCTTTTTGGGTGTTCCTCTGGATAAAGTGGTTCCTGAGTCATTTTACCTCCTCTAGTTGCAACTCTAACAACAAAGTCATGCATATTATTGTTCATTTCATCAAGTAATTCTCTTCGTGATTTAGCAACTTGTTCTAGTTGGGTTGGAACCATAGAAGCATGTTTTCCCACACCTCTAACATCATTTGAAATTCTAAATAACAAGTCACTCAAGCGAGCAATCATATCAGAATTATATTTCAATTGTTTCATAACATTTGCATTGAAGTGATCTTGTTTTCTAATGTAGTTTTCAAACTCATAAAGGCATTGACTAGGATGCATATTGTGAGGATTATCATTTTCATTGAACTTCATAAGAGAATTTACCTCTACCACCTTAGGCAGTGGTGGTGTATTAAGTCGATGCATTTCTTCAATAGGAGGTAAATTTTTAACATCCTCAGCTTTAATACCTTTTTCTTCATAGATTTCTTTGCCTCTTGCATATCTTCAGGACTGAGATATAATATACCCCTCTTCTTCGGAGTGGGTTTAGCCGGTGGTTCAGGAATAGTCCAATCATCATAATTTTTCAATATGTTGTTCAATAATTCTTCAGCTTGTCCAATAGTTCGTTCCCTGAAAACACAACCAGCACAACTATCTAGGAAGTCCCTAGAAGCATCGGTTAGTCCATTATAGAAGATATCAAGTATTTCATTTTTCTTAAGAGGATGATCACGCAAAGCATTAAGCAACTGGCAAAGCCTCCCCCAAGCTTGTGGGAGAGTCTCTTCTTTAGTTTGCACAAAGTAAAATATTTCCTGTAAAGCCGCTTGTTTCTTATGAGCAGGAACATATTTTTTGGAGAAGTAATAAATCATATCCTGGGGACTACACACACAACCAGGAGCAAGAGTATTGTACCAAGCTTTAGCATCAACCTTTAATGAGAAAGGAAATAATTTGAGAATAAAGTAATAGCAAGTCTTCTCATCATGAGTAAAAAGGGTGGCTATATCATTCAACTTAGTAAGATGTGCCACAACAGTTTCAGTTTCATAACCATGGAAACGATCAGATTCAACCAAAGTGATTAACTCTGGGTCGACAGAGAATTCATAATCCTTATCATCAATAAAGATAGGTGAAGTAGAAAACTTAGGATCACACTTCATTCTGGCATTTAGAGATTTTTCTTTATACTTGCATAATAATTTCTCTAGATCATCTCTATCATTGCAAGCAAGAATATCTCTAGTTGTTTCTTCACTCATAACATAACCTTCCGGTACGTTAGGCAATTCATATCTAGGAACGCTAGTTCTAGCAGGTGTTTCAGGAGTTTCAGTTTCAAGCTCATCATCAGATTCGACAACATCATGTTGTATTACTCTAGCAATTTGTTCATCAAGAAATTCACCAAGTGGCACATCATCATTATCGAGCAAGCTACTAGCATCATCATAAGCATCATTCAGAGTAGAAGTAGCATCATCAATAACTTGCGACATATCAGAATTAATAGCATGTGGTGGTGTTGCAAGTTTGCTCAAAACAGAAGGTGAATCTAAAGCAGAACTGGATGGCAGTTCCTTACCTCCCCTCGTCTTTGAGGGAAATATCTTAGTCTTTGGATCCTTCAGATTCTTCATAGTGATAAAGTGATAATAATCCCAAGTGACTCAACAAATATAGCTATGCTCCCCGGCAACGGTGCCAGAAAAAGGTCTTGATAACCCACAAGTATAGGGGATCGCAACAGTTATCGAGGGTAGAGCATTCAACCCAAATTTATAGATTCGACACAAGGGGAGCCAAAGAATATTTGAAGGTATTAGCAGCTGAGTTGTCAATTCAACCTGTCGGTGTACAAAAGTAGGGGCTCCCCTTTTTACCCCTCTACTTGTGCACGGGCAGTCAGAGCCGCACATGCGGCCACACTTAGCAGGGTAGAGGGGGGAAGCCAAAGGCATAAGACGGGCAACGCAACGCCAAGACCAGAGACACAAAGAGCAAGAGGGCGAGGTGGACTCCCCCAGCGAAACCCTTGCCGGGGAGGCCTCCGCAGCCCCGGCAAGAGCCTTGCCGGGGCAACTTGCCCAACGCCAGTAGAGCGCGCCACCCTTGAGCCCAAGGGTTCCAACACCATCAACCACATTGGAACCAAGGCTCGGGAGGCACATCCATGGTGGCATGCAGATCTTTGTGAAGATCATAAGTACACAAGATTAGATGAGGACCAGAAGACGATGATCCTCGGCAAGATCCTTGCCGAGGAAATCGACAAGACCCCCGGCAAGATCCTTGCCGGGGACGACCGCGATGCCCTGGCAAGACCCTTGCCGAGGACACCTGCGGGGCCACAGCCAGACCCACATCTACCAAGACTCCACCACCGTTCCCATACAGTTGCCAGCCCAACCAGCTGGGCAGGCACCTGCGTGGCAACGTGCGGCCTTCAGGCCAACTCAGCAAGCACCTACGTGGTGGCATGCAGATCTTCGTGAAGACCCTACCACCATGCCATCTCAGCAGCCAGCCAGCCTACGTGGCGCTGCATGCCTCGATGGCCTGGGCGCGTGTCGGAGCGAGGCAGAGCGGCGACGGACGGGACGGGCCTCCTTGCCGTCCCCAATAAAGCAATGGGACACCTAAGGAGTGCATTTAATGCACCTTGTCCCGTAATGACAGGCGACAAGCTTGTACACTGTATACCTTTCCACCTCCTGTGTGCCACTGTGGCAACCCCTTTTGTCTACAAAAGGAGGCCCGAGGCGTACTGGAGAAGGATTCGGATCTTTTGGACTACGCACACACCACGGCTAGTTCGAGAGCTTAAGAACACTCAAATATACACCAAAGTAGGACTAGGGTATTACGCATCCTTGCGGCCCGAACCTGGGTAAACGATCTTTGTGCTGACTACCAGACCCGCCCTTTGCACAACCCCGCGCCCGCCAACCGTAGAAGGGATCCCAGTGATTCCATAGGTGTCGTTTCCACCGACATCTTTGGTGCGCCAGGTAGGGGGCGCAGTTGTGGAAATCTGGTCTGGTTGGAGCAGCGGCTTCATTGTGGTCGTCACTCCAAGGAAGAAGATGACCAAATGAGTGGCATCATCAGCGGATGCAGTGAACGCTCACGCAGCGGCAGAAAATCTAAGTCATGCGAAATTTTGGATAATTTCATTTATATAAGTCTGTCCTCCCCGAAAAATCTTGTTCCTTGTACGGGAAACCTGCACGCAATGGGACCCTTCCGCTATCGGCAACACCCTTGTCTCTATCTCGAGTCCGCTCGACAGTTCCTGCGGCCGCGCTGAGAACGGCAAGGTGGCCTACCCGCCAGTAGGAGCGCTCTTGTCCTGTTTCGAGTCCGCTCGATAGTTCAACCGACCGCGCTAGCAGCGACAAGGTGGCTTGCCCGGCAGCAAGCGCCCTTCCGGCAGGGTGCTGAGGATCCGTCCTCAAAGCACCACGGCATGGGTTTACGCGCCGGCAGCCTTATGCCAACAAGCGTAGGGTGCGGACATACAAAGAGAGATCTAACGGGAAGATAGCACGCGTGATATTAAAGTATTGCAGAGTTATATTACATCAAATAATCGCTGCGGTTCTAACGTAAGATAAAACTGTCTTGGTCTTGAACTCTTAGCGGCGATAAGGGACGGGGTGCCTAGTCCCGGCGCTGACCCTCTATCCTCCGAACCCCGTCGACGCGGCTGATGATGGGCTCGATACGCTCCTCGAGCGCCGCGAGGTCCACACCCTCTGGCAAGCTCTCCAACGCAGCGTTGAAGTCGAGGTTGGGGTTCCAGTACGCCACCTTGGTGAGGACCTTGGTCATGGCACCCCGGCAAAGCCTCCGGGCCTCATTGGCCAGAGAGGTCGCCCTGTTGGAGCGGAACTGCTCCAGGGCTCCAAGAACACCCTCGAAGAACAGGGTCAGCTTGGCGTTGGGACTCACGTTCGGCTCCGGGGCGTACCTCTCGTTTGGCATCCCCATGGCGGCCAGCTTCGTGGTGATCCTGCCAGCAACGTCGGCGAGGCGGCTGATCCAGAGGTTTTCGCCCTTCACGTAATCCTCGTGGTTGGCAGCGATATTCCTCCGCAGCTGCCTCTCCTCCTCGAGGCCCTTGGTCAGGGTCTCCTCCCGGGCCCTGACCTCCGAAAGCGTCACCTCCAGACCCTCCAGTTTCAGCTTCAGGTCTTTGATGGAGTCGTTGGCCTTGGAGAGTTGCTCAGCCTTGCTGAGGACTGCGGCCTGCGCCTCCACCAGGGCACCGTTGAGCGTGTCCTTCTCCCTCGCCAGCTTCAGGGCCTGTTCCTTCAGCCCGTCCCGCTCCACCTCCAGCTCCTTCACCTTGCCGGCATGGACTAGGGCTTGGGCATTGAGCGCCTTCTTGTGCTTCCGCTCCAGCTCCTGGGTCCACTGCGCGACGAGCTTCTCGATCTCCTCATCCTTGCCGCGAAGTGTGAAGGTGAGCGCCCCCTCATGAGCGGCAAGGTCCTCCTCCTGGGAGTTCAGCTCGGCTTGGTGCTGATGTCGAGCGGCCTAGTCCTTGGCGGCCTATGCCCTCGCCGTCTCTTGAGCTTTCTCGATGTCGGCCTGCTTCAATATAAGCTCCTGTTTGCGCTCGGCCAGCAGATCCTGGGCGACCTTCAGCTCCTCGTGGGCCTGGCGAAACCAGGCCTGCGTCTCGGCAACGCGTCCCATGAGATCCGCCTCCGCCTTGTCCGCCGCTGCCATCCTGGACTTTGCCTTGTCCAGGCGGGCACGGTGAAGAGCCCGGAGCTTCTGGAAGTTGGCGCTCATGGCCCGAAGGAGCTCCTCCTCCTGGGAACCGCCGCCACTGGCGCTCGGTTCATCAACAACCTCAAGCCCGGCGACGGCGAGCACCTCGTCGTCTAACACCTCCCCCTCGGTGGGCGCACTGGTGCTCGCCGTCCCTGGGAGGTTGAAGAACAGATCGTCGCTCACCTTCAGGTACTTGCCCAAGCCGGAGGCAGCAGAGGAGGAAGGCTGGTCATCAACCATCCCCTCCTTGGCAGCGGCCTTGCCGGCCTCTTCGGCAGGCCCCTTGCCGGCCTCCTCGTCGGGCCCCTTGGCGGCATCCTCAGCAGTGGTCTTGGTGGCCTCCTCGGCAGCGATCTTGTCGGCCTCGGCCTCAGCGTCCCTGGAAACTTCCTCGATGATGGTGTCGATGTCCTCCCGGTCCGTCGAGGAAGGGCCTGGACACCAAGAAAGGGAATGAGGCGGAGCCAAGGTCAAGGCCCAAGAAGAAGAAGGAAGAACAGGGACGGGAAGTAAGCAAACTTACCTGCACTGGGTTGGGAAGAAGTGGCGCCCTCTCCGCCAACGTTCAATGCCGGGGAGGAACCACCAGCACCCAAGTTCATCTCCTCCTCCTCCTCCATGGGCGTGGGCTCGGTGGTCGATGCCCTTGCTGGGGACGCCCCTCGGGGCGGTGTAGTCGAGGGGGGCGGCATGTTGGGGGTAGCCCTCGGCGGCTCCTCCTGCTGCCTTTCTTCTCCTGCAAACCTGGCAAGATCAGCATCAAAGATTCACACCCCAAAGTTCAGCAATGGAGGAGTGAGTGATGGACTCACGCTGGGGGCTGAAGCGGGGGCTGCGTCGAGGGCTGCTCTCCTGGCTGCTCTCTACCACCAGCGGCGTACTCGAAGTACCCGCCGGGGGCTTGTCGCCCGTCGAGGCCTTGGCCCTCTTCGCCACCCTCTGCGCCAGCATCTCCATGTCCCTGTGAAGACAACATCAGGTCAAGGAAAGATGACACAGGAGTACAGTCAGGGGATAATGCGGGGGGGGGGGAGATACTTACTCTTCCTCCACTGGCTTCCTCTTCCTCCTTGGGCCGAGAGACCCAAAATTGAAGACGACCTCCATGTCGACATCCGCGGGAGGAGAAGAAGGGGATGGAGTCCGGCGACGCTTGGACGAAGAAGAGGCAGCCGCTTTCTTCTTCGCCACTGTGGCCTTCACCGCCTTCTTCGCTGCCGCGACCCTCGTCTGGCGCACGAACTGCTCCTGAACCTGTTGCCGCGACACGGCCCTGCCAGGCCGAACTGGTTTGCCGGAGCCAGCCCGGCACATGCCGCGTCTCCTCCCTGGGGCCGGAGGGTCGTCGGCCTTGGCCTCCCCGTCGGTCGACTCTTCGACCACATCTTCAACAAGAGGAGGCCCGATGCCGGCACTTCTGGCCTCCCCAGCAGACTCTACCCATCCGGCGATCTCCTTGTCCTCCTCGGCCGCGCCAGCCTCGTCCTCCATGGCGCTAGCGCTGCCGGCCTCCCGGGCAAGCTCCGCCTCCGCCGCCCTGGCGGCAATATAATCCAGCTCCTCCTTGGTGGTATCCCGGATAAGCGCTGGTTTGTCACGGACGTACTTCTCTGACAAGCTGTCCAAGAACTCCTGCACCTGATCCGCACCTAGATGGCTTCTTCCCTCTCTTTGATTCTCAATACAAAGTTCTCATCGATGTTCTTGGAGATCTATTCGATGTAATACTCTTTTGCGGTGTGTTTGTCGAGATCCGATGAATTGTGGATTTATGATCAAGTTTATCTATGAATATTATTTGAATCTCCTCTGAATTCTTATATGCATGATTTGATATCTTTGTAAGTCTCTCCAAACTATCGATTTGGTTTGGCCAACTAGATTGGTTTTTCTTGCAATGGGAGAAGTGCTTAGCTTTTGGTTCAATCTTGCGGTATCCTTTCCCAGTGATAGTAGGGGCAGCAAGGCACGTATTGTATTCTTGCCATCGAGGATAAAAAGATGGGGTTTTCATCATATTGCTTGAGTTAATCCCGCTACATCATGTCATCTTGCTTAATGCGTTACTCTGTTCTTATGAACTTAATACTCTAGATGCAGGCAGGAGTCGGTCGATGTGTGGAGTAATAGTAGTAGATGCAGAATCGTTTCTTTCTACTTGACACGGACGTGATGCCTATATTCATGATCATTGCCTTAGACATTGTCATAATTATGCGCTTTCTATCAATTGCTCGGTAGTAATTTGTTCACCCACCGTAATAATTTCTATCTTGAGAGAAGCCTCTAGTGAAACCTATGGCCCCCGGGTCTATTTTCCATCATATAAGTTTCCGATCTATAATTCTAGTTTCCTATTTACTTTCTTTGCAATCTTTTACTTTCCGTTCCATATACCAAAATATACCAAAAATATTACTTTACCGTTTATCATCTCTATCAGATCTCACTTTGCAAATAACCGTGAAGGGATTGACAACCCCTTATCGCGTTGGGTGCAAGTTGGTGTTTGTTTGTGCAGGTATTCGGTGACTTGAGTGTTGTGTCCTACTGGATTGATACCTGGGTTCTATAAAGCTGAGGGAAATACTTACTCTACTTTGTTGCTTCACCCTTTCCTCTTCAAGGGAAAAACCAACGCAAGCTCAAGAGGTAGCAGGAAGAATTAAGTAAATATACCCACATCTACTCAAATCATCTGTAAAGGTAAGAAAATACCGATATCTACCGCGTGCTTCAACACTCATCAAACCGCATACATCAGTATGTATTATTTCCAATATGTGACTAGCTCTCTCTATTGTTCCGGAGAATGGAGTTTTAGTCATCTTGCCCATGATGCATGGTTCACATGTCTCCAATGATTCATAATCGAGAGATTCGAAAAGTCCATCAACATGGAGTTACTTCATGCGCTTTACACCAATATGACCTAAGCGACAGTGGCACAAATATGTGGTACCATCATCATTAACTTTGCATCTTTTGGTATCAATATTATGAATATGTGTATCAATACGATTGAGATTCAACAAGAATAAACCATTCATAAGGGGTGCATGACCATAAAATATATTACTCATATAAATAGAACAACCATTATTCTCTGACTTAAATGAATAACCGTCTCGCAATAAACAAGATCCATATATATTGTTCATGCTCAACGCAGGCACCAAATAACAATTATTTAGGTTTAAAACTAATCTCAAAGGTAGATGTAGAGGCAACGTGCCGACGGCGATCACATCAACCTTGCAACCATTTCTCACGTGCATTGTCACCTCGTCCTTAGCCAGTCTTCGTTTATTCCGCTACTCCTATTTCGAGTTACTGCTTTGGTTGGTGGGGGCGGCTCCTCCGTTGTGGGGAAGCCGGGTCATTTGACGGAAATGGAAGGTCCGAGCGGCTCATTCATTCTTGAAAAAAGAGGGGGGGAATCGTTGTTTATCAACCACTCACGACGACACCACTTGCCCTCGCTCGCGGGTGATTCCTTATAGCTTGATCCATGTGATGCATCCTTCCTAAACAGGAGCTATTGATCCAACACCTGAGCCATATTTATTGCGAGGAGCAATCCGGTTGCTAAAAGAGGAAGAGCTTCTAAGTTCGAGTCCTGATCCCGAGATCAATGGGGATTTCTTTCAACCCGGTGGTAAGCCGGTGGTACCCGGAGAAAACGTTGCCCGAGCTGATACAAACGAATAGTGGGAGTTCTTTCTTACGAATATGAGCAACCGAACCAGTATCAAATACCCAGGCGCTAATACGAGCACTAGTAAGGTACACATCAATAACATGTATATCAAGTATACCTTTGTTGACGTTGCCAGCCTTCTTATCTGCCAAGTACTTGGGGCATTTCCGCTTCTAGTGACCATTTTCCTTGTAGTAGAAGCACTCAGTCTCAGGTTTGGGTCCAGCCTTGGGTTTCTTCATGGGAGCGGCAACTGCTTTACCGTTATTCTTGAAGTTCCCTTTCTTTCCCTTGCCTTTCTTGAAACTACTGGTATTTTTAACCATCAAGACTTGATGCTCCTTGATTTCTTCTCCACCGCCTTAAGCATCGCGAAGATCTCGGGAAGTGTTTTCTCCATCCCTTGAATATTATAGTTCATCACAAAGCCCTTATAGCTTGGTGGCAGTGATTGGAGAATTCTGTCAATAACCGAGTTATGTGGAAGATTAAATCCCAACTGAGTCAAGCGTTTGTGCAACCCAGACATTCTGAGTATATGCTCACTAACAGAACTGTTCTCCTCCATTTTACAGCTAAAGAACTTGTCGGAGATGTCATACCTCTCGACCCAGGCATGAGCTTGAAATACCAATTTCAGCTCCTGGAACATCTCATATGCTTCGTGGTGCTCAAAATGTCTTTGGAGCCCCGATTCTAAGCTGTAAAGCATGGCGTACTGAACTATCGAGTAGTCATCAGAACGAGCCTGCCAGATGTTCACAACATCCACAGACGACGCTGGAGGGGGTGTGTCACCTAGCGGTGCATCAAGGACATAAGCCTTCTATGCAGCAATGAGGATAACCCTCAAGTTACGGACCCAGTCTGCATAGTTGCTTCCATCATCTTTCAACTTAGCTTTCTCTAGGAATGCATTAAAATTCAGGGAACTACAACGCAGGTCATTGATCTACAACACGCATTTTGCAAATACAATTAAGACTAAGTTCATGATAATTTAGTTCAGTTAATCAAATTACTAATGAACCCCCACTGAAATAAACATCCCTCAAGCTATCAAAGTGACACATGATCCAAATCAACTAACCCATGTACGATCATCATGTGAGATGGGGTAGTCATCAATGGTGAACATCTTCAGGTTGATCATTGATGTCGCTTGAACTACGTCGGTATTTCCCCAAAGAGGAAGGGATGATGCAGCACAACTACGATAGGTATTTCCCTCAGTTATGAAACATAGGTATCAATCTAGTAGGAGAACCAAGCAACACTATATAAATGGTACCTGCACACAAAGAACAAAATACTTGCAACCCGACACTTATGAGGGGTTGTCAATCCCTCTTCGGGTAACGATGCCAGAAATTGTCAAGTTGACGGGATAAAAATTGTGTAGATTGGATTACTAGATCTCGATAAAATGCGAAATAAAATAAGTGATAAAAAACTGCAGCAAAATATTTTTGGGTTTTTGAAATAATAGATCTGAAAATAAAAGCAAACAAAAATAGATCTCCAAGCAAATATGATAAATAATAGACCTGTGGGCCGTAGATTTCACTAGTGGCTTCTGTCAAGAAAATAGCATACGGTGGGTACACAAATTACTATTGGGCAATTGATAGAAGATCGAATAATTATGACGATATCCAAGGCAATGATCAATATATAGGCATCACGTCCAAGATTAGTAGACCGACTCCTACCTGCATCTACTACTATTACTCCACACATCGACCGCTATCCAGCATGCGTCTAGTGTATTAAGTTCATGGAAAGACAGAGTAATGCAATAAGGATGATGACATGATGTAGATCTATTCATGTAGGAATAGCCCCATCTTGTTATCCTTAATAGAAATGATACATGCGTCTCTTGCTGCCCCTTCTGTCACTGGGAAAGAACACCGCACGATCGAACCCATCACAAAGCACCTCTTCCCATGGCAAGAAAAATCGATCTAGTTGGCCAAACTAAACCAAACACTACTAGGAAAAGGGCTATAGATAATATGGACACTAATGGCGCACCACACATGTGGTGCGCCACTACTATATACTAATGGCGCACCATGTGTTGGTACGCCATTAGTGTCCAAATACTAATGGCGAACCACATCCACGGTGCGCCACTACTAACAATTTTTTTTCAAAACTAGTAATGGCGCACCAGGGGATAGTGCGCCATTACTAGTTTAACTAGTAATGGCGCACCACACCCTCGGTGCGCCACTACTAACAATTTTTTTAATTTTTTTTCAAAACTAGTAATGGCGTACCAGGGGACAGTCCGCCATTACTAGTAAAACTAGTAATGGCGCACCACACCCTCGGTGCGCGACTAACAATTTTTTTTTCAAAGTTAGTAATGGCGCACGGTGGGTGTGGTGCGCCATTACTAGTTAAACTAGTAATGGCGCACCACACCCACGGTGCGCCATTACTAACTTTGCCCAAAAATTCCACCGAATGCACCCCCCCGTGGACCGCCTTTTCAGTTTTAGAAAAAATAAAAGAAAATGATGGAAATGTCAAAAAAATAAAATAAAATAAGTTTCCCATGTGATATGTGGTCTAGTTGTTGGGAAAATTTACAAATATGAATTTCGACTTTATTTGCAAAATCTCTCTGGAATTTGTAAAATGGGCATAACTTTTGCATACGAACTCGGATTAAAAAGTTTTTTATATTAAAATGGGAACCCCGTTGAACATTTTTAGAATCCCAAAAAACCTAACAGAAAAAAAGATACGGGACTTTTAAGATCTCGAGGGGGAAAAATGGAAAAAAATTCAAACTTACTAGTGGCGCACCATTTGCTAGGTGCGCCACTAGTAACAGAAAAAAATAGTTTCAATTTTTTTTTTGGAAAAAATGTTCAAAATATGATACGTAACATGAACGGAAGTTTGAAATATTTTTTCAAAATGTCATCACACTCATGAACATGAACAAAGTCCTAGACATCAACAAGGTTTAATAGGATTGATATGCTAGATATATCAACAAGTGCCTGTTAAGTGAGCTGGTGCTGGGGTTGGATAGAACTCTAAAGTTAAGCGTGCTTGGGCTGGAGTAGTGTGAGGATGGGTGACCTTTTGGGAAGTTTGACCACGGAGTGCGATTTGACTTGAGATTAAGCCATAGTGACCCGAGATTAAGAAAAAAAATGAAAAAAAAATTTGAAAAAAATATTTCTGAATTTTTTTTGGAAAAAATGTTAGTAATGGCGCACTTCTATGTGGTGCACCATTACTAAGTCAGATAGTAATGGCGCACCGTGTGATGTACTAATGGCGCACTGCCTGGTGCGCCATTAGTATACCAGATACTAATGGCGCACCTGTGGTGCGCCATTAGTAAAAAATTCTAATGGCGTGATGCTAGTGGCGCACCTGTAGTGCGCCACTAGCAGGCCTTTTCCTAGTAGTGAAAGATTCGAAGAAGAAATATGAGGCTATAATAATCATGCATATAAGAGATCAAAAGAAAACTCAAATAATATTCATGGATATAGATCTGATCATAAACTCAAAGTTCATCGAACGAACACACCGCAAAAAAGGAGTTACATCAAATAGATCTATGAGAGACCATTGTATTGAGAATCAAAAGAGAGAGAGAGAGAGAGAGAGGAAGCCATCTAGCTATTGCCTACAGACCCGTAGGTCTATGATGAACTACTCAAGCATCATCGGAGAGGCACCAATGAGGATGATGAACCCCTCTGTGACAGTGCCTAGATTGGATCTCGTGGTTCTGGAACATGCGGTGGCTGGAATTGTGTTTTGTTGACTCCTCTAGGGTTTCTGGAACATTTGGGAATTTATAGGGAGAAGAGGCGGTGCGGGAGGTCACCGAGGTGGGAACAACCCACCTGGGCGCGCCTGGGCCTCCTGGCGCAACCAGATGTCTTGTGCTCACCTCGGGCCTACCCTCTGGTACTTCTTTGGCCCACTGGGTGTCTTCTGGTCCAGAAAAAATCTCCAAAAAGTTTTGCTACGTTTGGAGTCCGTTTGGTACTGGTATTCTGCGAAGTAAAAAACAAGCAAAAACAGCAAGTGGCACTGGACACTATGTCAATAGGTTTGTCTCAAAAAATGATAGAAATTTGCTATAAAATGATTGTAAAACATCCCAGAATGATAATATAACATCATGGAACAAGCAAAAATTATAGATACGTTGGAGACGTATCAGCATCCCCAAGCTTAATTCCTACTAGTCCTCGAGTAGGTAAATGATAAAAACAAAATTTTTGATGTGGAATGTTGCCTAACATGTTCATCACATATTATTTTCTTTTTGTAGCATGGACGTTTGGAATTTCATATGGTTCAAAGCAATAGTCTAGTTTTGACATGAAGATTTCAATACTCAAGCATATCAACAAGCAACCATGTCTTTCAAAATATCAACACTAAAGAGAGTTATCCCTAGCCCATCATGCTCAATCATTGATCCATTCATGAAACACACTCGCATATTAGCTACACCCAATGTTCAAGTACGATCATAGTTCCCCTTAGTTGGTGCTTTATAAGAGAAGATGGAGACTCAAAAAAATTGCACAAAGTAAATAGATAGGCCCTTCGCAGAGGGAAGTTGGGATTTGTAGAGGTGCCAGAGCTCAAAGCTTAAATTGAGAGATCAATTTTTTGAGACGCATACTTTTCCCGTCAACGAAAATGATCGAGTAATTCCATACACTTTTCATGCTAGATATATCATAGGCAGTTCCCAAACAGAAAATAAATTGTATTCTGTTTTCCACTATTCTTTCACAATCCATGGCTGACCGTATCCACGGGTGCCTTCCATACCAACACTTTCCAAGGAATTTATTATTGGAAAACATAAAGTATATTTCTTTTTCATTTCGGGACTGGGCATCCCTATTACCGACGTACTCTCGTGCAATGACAAGTGAATAAACACTCATCTTGAGAATAACACATCTAGCATGGAAAATATTGGCCACCCCCTGCCGCTTCATGAGCGGTACAAGCACACAAAAAGGAAATTCAGTTCGAAAATTAGAGATGGCACATACAAATTTGCTTAGAACGGCATGGAAATACCGCATATAGGTAGGTATGGTGGACTCTTATGGCAAAACTGGGTTTAAGGATTTTGGGTGCAAAGTAGTATTTCTACTTAGTACAAGTGGAGGTTAGAAAATAGATTGAGAAGCAACCAACCAAGAAACAAAAAATCACATAAGCGAACATTAAGCATAACTAACACCGAATAATGCACCACAAGTAGGATGTAATTTCATTGTATAACTATTGACTTTCGTGCTTGCATAGGGAATCACAAACCTTAACACCAATATTCTTATTAAAGCATAATTACTCACCAACATGACTCACATATCACTATCATCATATCTCAAAACTATTACAAAGAATCAAGTTTATTTTGTCCAATGATCTTCTCGAAAGTTTTTATTATACCCCTCTTGAATATCTATTAGTTTCGGACTTGTTTCATATATTGCAATTGCTTTTGACAAGCTCAAACAAATCTAAGTGATGAACATGAGCCTAAATTTTTTCGTCTCTCAAAATAATATAAGTGAGGCATGAGAGAATTTCTTCAAAAATTTACTAACTCCCAAATTAATATAAGTGAAGCATGAGATAATTTATTCGAAAATATTTAAAGCACACCGTGCTCAAAAAGATATAAGTGAAGCACTAGAGCAATTCCATAGCTCAATTTTTTCTAAGTGAAGCATAAAGAGAAATTATAACAAATCATAGCATAATTTTGGCTTTCTCAAATAGGCATGTCTAGGAAGTATAGTTGTGACAAACTAAAAAGCAAAACAAGCAAAGAATCATATAATACAAGATACTCCAAGCAAAACTCATGATATGTGACGAATATAAATATAGCTCGAAGTAAAATACCGATGGTCATTAGAAGAAAGAGGGGATGCCTTCTAGGGCATCCCATTGCTTGGTTATCCATGAATATTATGTTGGGGTGCCATGGGGCATCCCCAAGCTTAGGCTATTTTCACTTCTTATTCCTTCATCCATCGTGATCTCACCCAAAACTTTGAAACTTCAATCACACAAAACTTAATAAAACCTTCACGAGATCCGTTAGTATAATAAAGCAAATCACCACTCTAAGTACTGTTGCAAACCCATTTATATTTTATTATTGCATTATATTTACTGTATTCCAAATTTACCATGGCTTATACCCCCCGATACAATCCATAGATTCATCAAAATAAGCACACAATGCAACGAAAACATAATCTTTCAAAAACAGAACAATATGTAGTAGTCTGAACTCTAACCATACTTCTGTAACTCCAAAAATTCTGAAAACTTAGGAAAACGTAGGTAATTTGTATATCAATCTTGTTTAAAAAATTAAGAAACTTTCATCACTTCTGTAATTTATGAAAATTATTTTACTGGACGCAAAAGTTTCTGTTTTCCAGCAAGATCAACTCAACTATCACCAAACATGATCCCAAAGGCTTTACTTGCCACAAACACTAATTAAAACATAAAAACACAATCATAATAGAGGCATAATTGTGTAAACACTCAAGAACAAAAAGAAAAAGGCAAAAATAAATTTTATTCATTGGGTTGCCTCCCAACAAGTGCTATCGTTTTATGCCCCTAGCTAGGCATAATGCATAGCTTCAAGTATTGTCATCTTTAGTTTTTTATCCAGAGGATGCCCTCATGATTGATTCATATGGTGGCCTAATTATTTTTCTAGGGAAGTGTTCCATACCCTTCCTTAGTGGAAATTGAAATTTAACATTGCCTTCTTTCATATCAGTCACGACACCAATAGTGCGTAAAAGCGGTCTACCAAGTATAATTGGACAAGACGGATTGCAGTCAATATCAAGAACAATAAAATCTATGGGCACATAATTTCTGTTCACAAGAATAAGAACATCGTTAATTCTTCCCAACGGATTTTTAATAGTAGAATCCGCCAAGTGCAAATTAAGAGACATTCTTCAATATCGGTAAGACCAAGCACATCACATAGAGATTCGGAATTGTGGAAACACTAGCACCCAAATCACATAAAGCAAAACACTCATAATTTTTAATCTTGACTTTGATGGTAGGTTCCCATTCATCACGTAATTTTCTAGGAATTGAAATCTCTAATTCCAACTTTTCTTCCAAAGCTTTCATCATGGCATCTACGATATGTTTAGTAAAAGCTTTATTTTGTTCATAAGCATGGGGTGAATTTATCACGGATTGCAACAACGAAATACAATCAATCAAAGAGAAACTATCATAATTAAAGTCTTTGTAATCCAAAAGAGTGGGCACATCACTAGTTAAAGTTTTGACCTCTCCAAACTCACTTTTATCAATTTTTCATCAAGATTTTCATCCTCCGAATTATTGGGACGCCTTCTACCAAAAGTTGACTCTTATTCCGTCCCTTTATCATCAATTTTAATTTTACTAAATAAGGAATCAATAGAAGAAACATCAATTACTTTAAGATCTTCATCATTTTTATGAAAGCAATCACTAGAAAACACTCTTTCTAAAAATTCTCTTTTAGCTCTAAGCATAGAGGTTCTTTTCTTACTTTCATCCATAGAAACATACAAAGCTTTAATTGATTCATAAACCTTGGGTACAAAAAATTTCAACTTGGGATTTCCTACATCGTGAGAAATTCTATCAATGCTTCTAGGCATATGATCAATCTTATTCAACATCTCTTCTATCGTAGTATTGAAAACTTTTTGAGCATTGATAAATTCTTAATATTATTCTCAAGATCAGACGTGTTCCTATTATTATTGTGAGAGGAATTATCATAGGAATTACCATAATTTTTAGAGGAATTTCCAGGAAAAGGCTTAGGATTAAAATTACCTCTGTAAGCATTATTATTAAAATTATTTCGCAAGACAAAATTCACATCTACGGGATCACTATTTTGCTCAATCAAAGTAGACAAAGGCACATCATTAAGATCAATAGGAGCACATTTATTAGCAGCCAATTTCATAAGAGCATCAACTTTTTTACTGAACGTACTAATTTCTTCAACCGAATTAACTTTTTTACTAGTAGGTGCCCTTTCAGTGTGCCACTATGAATAATTTGGCATAATATTATCAAGAAATTTAGTAGATTTACCCAAAGTAATTTCCATAAAAGTACCACCCGCGGTGGAATCTAAAAGATTTCTAGAAACAAAGTTCAATCGCGCATAAATTTTTTGTATGATCATCCAAAGATTTAAACCATGAGTAGGACAATTTCTTAGCATCAACTTCATTCTTTCCCAAGACTGTGCACCATGTTCATGCTTAGATTGCTTAAAATTCATGATTTGAGTTCTTATGGAAATAATTATCGTGGGCGGAAAATACTTAGTAATAAAAGCATCTTTGCACTTATCCCAAGAATCGATACTATTGCGAGGCAAAGAAGAAAACCAAATGTTTGCACGATCCCTCAAAGAGAAAGGAAATAATTTCAACTTCACAATATCATTGTCCACATCTTTTTTATTTTGCATATCACACAATTATACGAACATGTTTAGATGGGACGCGTCATCCTCATTAGGAGTAACGGAAAATTGATCTTTCATAACAAGATTCAACAAAGCGACATTAATATCACAAGAGTCCACACTAGTGGCGGGAGGAGCAATCAGAGTGTTAATAAAATCATTGTTATTGGTATTGGAAAAATCACACAACTTGGTGTTTTCTTGAGTCATCGTGACTACGCAAACAAGATTGCAAACAAAAACAGATCTGACAAGTAAAAGGCGAACGAAAAATAGGGCGAATAAAATGACAAAATTTTGTGAAATGGGGGAGATGGAAACGAGAGGAAAATGACAAATAATGTAAATTGCAAGGAGATGAGATTTGTGATTAGGAACCTGATAGATGTTG
Source organism: Triticum aestivum (assembly GCF_018294505.1). Taxonomy (NCBI): domain Eukaryota; kingdom Viridiplantae; phylum Streptophyta; class Magnoliopsida; order Poales; family Poaceae; genus Triticum; species Triticum aestivum. The sequence goes on from NC_057802.1 coordinate 148,639,154, forward strand.
ATGATGTCTCCCCGGCAATGGTGCCAGAAATTCCTTTTGATGTGCTTGAACTACGTCGGTATTTCCCCAAAGCGGAAGGGATGATGCAGCATAGCTACGGTAGGTATTTCCCTTAGTTATGAAACCAAGGTATCAATCCAGTAGGAGAACCAAGCAACACTATGTAAATGGTACCTGCAAACAAAGAATAAATACTTACAACCCAATGCTTATGAGGGGTTTTCAATGCCTCTTCGGATAACGGTGCCAGAAATTGTCAAGTTGACGGGATAAATATTGTGTAGATTGGATAACACGAAACAAAATAAGCGATAAAAATTGCAGCAAGATATTTTTGGGTTTTTTTGGAATAATGGATCTGAAAATAAAAGCGGAAAAGATATATCTCCAAGCAAATATGATAAAGAATAGACCCCGGAGCCATAGATTTCACTAGTGGCTTCTCTCAAGAAAATAGCATACAGTGTGTAAACAAATTACTGTTGGGCAATTAATAGAAGATCAAATAATTATGACGATATCCAAGGCAATGATCAATATATAGGCATCACGTCCAAGATTAGTATACCGACTCCTGCCTACATCTACTACTATTACTCTCCACATCGACCGCTATCCAGCCTGCACCTAGTGTATTAAGTTCATGGAAAAACGGAGTAATGCAATAAGAATGATGACATGATGTAGACGAGATCCATTCATGTAGGAATAGCCCCCATCTTGTTATCCTTAATAGCAACGATACATGCGTGTCTTGCTGCCCCTTCTGTCACTGGGAAAGAAGACAGCACGATCGAACCCATCACAAAGCACCTCTTCCCATGGCAAGAAAAATAGATCTAGTTGGCCTAACTAAACCAAAGATTCGAAGAAGAAATACGAGGCTGTAAATAATCATGCATATAAGAGATCAAAAGAAAACTCAAAGAATATTCATGGATATATATCTGATCATAAACTCAAAGTTCATCGAATCCCAACAAATCCACCACAAAAAAAAGAGTTACATCAAATAGATCAACAAGAGACCATTGTACTGAGAATCAAAAGAGAGAGAGAGGAAGCCATCTCGCTACTGCCTACGGACCCGTAGGTTGATAACCCACAAGTATAGGGGATCGCAACAGTTTTCGAGGGTAGAGTATTCAACCCAAATTTATTGATTCGACACAAGGGGAGCCAAAGAATATCAAGTATTAGTAGTTGAGTTGTCAATTCAACCACACCTGGATAACTTAGTATCTGCAACAAAGTATTTAGTAGCAAAGTAGTATGGAAGTAACAATGACGGTAGCAAAAGTAATATTTTTGGGTTTTGTAGTGATTGTAACAGTAGCAACGGAAAAGTAAATAAGAGAAGAACAATATGTGAAAAGCTCGTAGGCATTGGATCGGTGATGGAGAATTATGCCAGATGCGGTTCATCATGTAACAGTCATAACATAGGGTGACACAGAACTAGATCCAATTCATTAATGTAATGTAGGCATGTATTCTGAATATAGTCATACGTGCTTATGGAAAAGAACTTGCATGACATCTTTTGTCCTACCCTCCCGTGGCAGCGGGTTCCTAATGGAAACTAACGGATAGTAAGGCCTCCTTTTAATAGAGTACCAGACCAAAGCATTAACACATAGTGAATACATGAACTCCTCAAACTACGGTCATCACCGGGAGTGGACCCGATTATTGTCACTTCGGGGTTGCCGGATCATAACACATAGTAGGTGACTATAGACTTGTAAGATAGGATCAAGAACTCACATATATTCATGAAAACATAATAGGTTCAGATCTGAAATCATGGCACTCGGGCCCTAGTGACAAGCATTAAGCATAGCAAATTCATAGCAACATCAATCTCAGAACATAGTGGATACTAGGGATCAAACCCTAACAAAACTAACTCGATTACATGATAAATCTCATCCAACCCATCACCGTCCAGCAAGCCTACGATGGAATTGCTCACGCGCGGCGGTGAGCATCATGAAATTGGTGATGGAGGATGGTTGATGATGATGATGGCGACGGATTCCCCTCTCCGGAGCCCCGAACGGACTCCAGATCAGCCCTCCCGAGAGAGTTTAGGGCTTGGCGACGGCTCAGTATCGTAAAACGTGATGAATCTTTCTCTCTCATTTTTTCTCCCCGAACACGAATATATGGAGTTGGAGTTGAGGTTGGTGGAGCAACAGGGGGCCCACAAGGCAGGGGGCGCGCCCAGGGGGCAGGCGCGCCCCCACCCTCGTGGACAGGGTGTGGCCCCCCTGGCCTTGATTCTTTCGCCAGTATTTTTATTATTTTCCAAAAATAAGTTCCGTGGAGTTTCAGGTCATTCTGAGAACTTTTGTTTCTGCACATAAATAACACCATGGCAATTTTGCTGAAAACAGCGTCAGTCCGGGTTAGTTCCATTCAAATCATGCAAGTTAGAGTCCAAAACAAGGGCAAAAGTGTTTGGAAAAGTAGATACGACGGAGACGTATCATAGGTCTATGATGAACTACTCAAGCATCATCGGAGAGGCACCAATGAGGATGATGAACCCCTCTGTGACGTTGTCTAGATTGGATCTCGTTGTCCTAGAACTTGCGGCGGCTGGAATTGTGTTCTGTCGACTCCTCTCGGAATTCTGGAATATTTGGGAATTTATAGGGTGAAGAGGTGGTGCGGGATGTCACTGAGGTGGGCACAACCCACCTGGGCGCGCCTGGGCCTCCTGGCGCCCCCAGGTGTCTTGTGCTCACCTCGGGCCTCCCCTCTGGTACTTCTATGGCCCACTGGGTGTCTTCTGGTCTAGAAAAAATCTCCAAAAAGTTTCGCTATGTTTGGACTCCGTTTGGTACTGATATCTACGAAGTAAAAAACAAGAAAAAAACAGCAAGTGGCACTGGGCACTATGTCAATAGGTTAGTGCCAAAAAATGATATAAAGTTGCTATTAAATGATTGTAAAACATCCAAGAATGATAATATAACAGCATGGAACAAGGAAAATGTACGTTGCATGGAAAACAAAAAATATTCTACGCACACGCAATGATCCATCCGTGGAGATGCATAGCAAAGAGGGGGAGAGTGTGTCTACGTACCCTCATAGACCATAAGCGGAAGCGTTTAACAACGCGGTTGATATAGTCGAACTTCTTCTAGCTCCGACCGATCAAGTATCGAACGTACGACATCTCCGAGTTCTGCACACGTTCAGCTCGGTGACGTCCCTCGCCTTCTTGATCCAGCAAGATGTCGAGGTAGTATATGAGTTCCGTGAGCATGACGGCATGGTGAGGGTGATGGTGAAGTGATCTCCGTAGGGCTTCGTGATACGTCTCCAACGTATCTATAATTTTTGATTGTTCCATGCTATTATATTATCTGTTTTGGATGTTTATGGGCTTTATTAAACACTTTTATATTATTTTTGGGACTAACCTATTAACCCAGAGCCCAGTGCTAGTTCTTGTTTTTTCCCTTGTTTCAGTGTTTCGAAGAAAAGGAATATCAAACGGAGTCCAAACAGAATGAAACCTTCGGGAGAGTTATTTTTGGAAAGAAAGCAATCCGGGAGACTTGGAGTGCACGTCAGGGAATCAACGAGGAAGGCACGAGGCAGGGGGGCGCGCCCACCCCCCTGGGCACGCCCTCCACCCTCGTGGGCCCCTCCTGGCTCCCCTGTCGTATTTCTTCCCCTATATATACCAATATACCCTAAAACCATCGGGGAACAGAACAGATCGGGAGTTCCGCCGCCGCAAGCCTCTGTAGCCACCAGAAACCAATCGTTACCCTGTTCCGGCACCCTGCCGAAGGGGGGAACCTTCATCGATGGCCATCTTCATCATCCCGGCGCTCTCCATGATGAGGAGGGAGTAGTTCACCCTCGGGGCTAAGGGTATGTACCAGTAACTATGTGTTTGATCTCTCTCTCGTGTTCTTGAGGTGATACGATCTTGATGTATCGCGAGCTTTGCTATTATAGTTGGATCTTATGATGTTTCTCCCCCTCTACTATCTTGTAATGGATTGAGTTTTCCCTTTGAAGTAATCTTATCGGATTGAGTCTTTAAGGATTTGAGAACACTTGATGTATGTCTTGCGTGGGATACCCATGGTGACAATGGGGTATTCTATTGATCCACTTGATGTATGTTTTGGTGATCAACATGCAGGTTCCGCCCATGAACCTATGCATAGGGGTTGGCACACGTTTTCGTCTTGACTCTCCGGTAGAAACTTGGGGCACTCTTTGAAGTTCTTTGTGTTGGTTGAATAGATGAATCTGAGATTGTGTGATGCATATCGTATAATCATACCCACGGATACTTGAGGTGACATTGGAGTATCTAGGTGACATTAGGGTTTTGGTTGATTTGTATCTTAAGGTGTTATTCTAGTACGAACTCTTGAATAGATCGATCTGAACGAATAACTTTGAGGTGGTTTCGTACCCTACCATAATCTCTTCGTTTGTTCTCCGCTATTAGTGACTTTGGAGTGACTCTTTGTTGCATGTTGGGGGATAGTTATATGATCCAATTATGTTATTATTGTGGAGAGAACTTGCACTAGTGAAAGTATGAACCCTAGGCCTTGTTTCCTAGCATTGCAATACCGTTTCGCTCATTTTTATCGCTTGCTACCTTGCTGTTTTTATATTTTCATATTACAAAAACCTATATCTACCATTCATATTGCACTTGTATCACTATCTCTTCGCCGAACTAGTGCACCTATGCAATTTACCATTGTATTGGGTGTGTTGGGGACACAAGAGACTCTTTGTTATTTGGTTGCAGGGTTGCTTGAGAGAGACCATCTTCATCCTACGCCTCCCACGGATTGATAAACCTTAGGTCATCCACTTGAGGGAAATTTGCTACTGTCCTACAAACCTCTGCACTTGGAGGCCCAACAACGTCTACAAGAAGCAGGTTGTGTAGTAGACATCAAGCTCTTTTCTGGCGCCGTTACCGGGGAGGTGAGTGCTTGAAGGTATATCTTTAGATCTTGCAATCGGATCTTTTTGTTTCTTGTTTTAGCACTGGTTTAGTTTATAAAAGTAAATTACAAAAAAATGGAATTGAGTCTACCTCATACGCTTCATCTTTTTAATGTCTTTCGTGAGTATGATGGGAAGGAAAATTGTGCCAAAGTGTTAGAAGAAGAAGTCTACAAAATGTTTGGCACTAAATCTTTGAATGATGAGCATGATTGCAATGTTGTTAGTATGAACTCTTTGAATATCCATAGTACTAACGATGATTGCACTAGTTATGATGAAAATGTCTCCTATAAACATGTCAATTTTTGTGGAGTGCATTGGGTTTGCAAGTACACACCAAATAGGGAAGATAGATATTGCAAGAGGCATAAGCATTTAGAAACTAAATTGTTGCAAGAAAGGCTAGATGTTTGTGCTGAAAATTTAAATTTTCTTGGCCGTACTTGTGAACTTTGCAATGAACATGGTCATTTAACTATCCGATGCAAATTGTTTCATGATCTAATCGTTTCCAAAAATTGTGATGACTTGATTTCCCTTGCACATCATAATGAACTTAGTTTGCTTATGGGTTATGAAGAAATGAAACGTATAACTAACTATCTTCTAGTATTTGCCCGTGACAAACTTCTTGGTTTTGATCTCGAGGAAATTTATATGTATTGTGCGGTGAATTGCAATGAAAATCCTTATATTGCCAATTACATAAAGAAAAGAAAACAAATAGAAGATGAAGAGAATACTAATGAAAGGGAAGAGACTTCCCAATATTCTCCTATTATTTCTTATGATGAATCAGGTAACAAGGAGGAGCCTTCTATTCAACGAATTTCATTAATAAGGAGCTTCAAAAAGAGGATTGAACCCACACATGATGTGGTGAAGAAGAAGAAAAGGAAAAGGAAGAGAGGTAAAAAGATATCTCTCCCAAATAATGTTGCTCCTATTATTGTTGTGCCCTAAGAAAATGAATCAAAAATAATTGTGGAAGGTGATGCACTTGATGATGATCTCGTTATGCCTATTGCTTGTTGTGATGATTATGATTGGGAAGATAATGATGCTTCTTATAATCTTGAAAGTCTTTTTGGCACTTGCTTGGAATATGACAATTGCTATACTATTGGTGCTATCCATACTATTAATGATGAGAGTGATTATGCCTATGATATGAAAAGGCCCAAGCTTGGGGATGCTATGTTTGAAGAAGATGATGTTTTTGAGAATATATTTGCTACAATTAATGTTTGTCCCAAGCTTGGGGATGTTATGTTTAATGAAGATGATATTTTTAGCCTCCCAAGTTTTGATATGCAAAGTTATTATGATGATAGCATGCCTTCTACCTATGATGATTATATTGATGAAAGTGGGTTTGGAAGAGTGTCAACTTTAGGAAGTAATGATCCCACTATTTTGGAGGATGTTGAATCTTATAATATTTATGAAAGTGGATTTGGAGAGGTCATGACTTTATTTAGTGATGTATCCACTATTTCGGAAGAGGTTTCAATTGATTATGATGAGAACAAAGTTGCTACGTATGATGATTATTGTGATGAAACTTATGCTATAAAGAGTAGTGATGATTATATTTATAAAACTTGTCATGATTATGAGTACCCTTTCTCTGAAAATTACTCTTTTAATGTGGAAACAATTTATAGTATTCAAGTCTCTTATGATACTCCCACAATTCCGAATGAGAAGAATTTTGCTTATATGGAGAGTAGTAAATTTTTTATGCAAGTAGATCATGAAAAGAATGCTTTAGGTGCTGGTTATATTGTTGAATTCATTCATGATGCTACTGAAAATTATTATGAGGGAGAAATATATGCTTGTAGGAATTTCAATAATATCAAGTTTCCTCTCTATGTGCTTAAGGTTTTGAAGTTATGCTTGTTTTGCCTTCCTATGCTAGTTGATTATTGTTCCCATAAATTGTTTGATCACAAAATTCCTTATGCATAGGAAGTGGGTTAGGCTTAAATGTGCTTGTCATATGCTTCATGATGCTCTCTTTATGTTTCAATTCTTATCTTTTATGTGAGCATCATTGAAATCATCATGCCTAGCTAGGGGCGTTAAACGTTAGCGCTTGTTGGGAGGCAACCCAACTTTATTTTAGTTTCTTGATTTTTGGTTATATTTAAGAATAAATAATCCATCTAGCTTATTTTTAGATGTGGTTCTATGTTTTAATTAGTGTTTGTGCCAGTTAAACCTATAGGATCTTCTTGGATGATAGTTATTTGATCTTGCTGAAAATTCCAGAAACTTTCTGTTAACGAAAACAATTGTTAAAAATCACAAGAACGTGATAAAATACTGATTACAATTGAAGCAGATAAATAATCAAATTATCTAGGTCTTCCTATTTTGGTAGAATTTGTTGAGTTCCAGAAGTTTGCGTTAGTTACAGATTACTACAGACTGTTCTGTTTTTGACAGATTCTGTTTTTCGTGTGTTGTTTGCTTATTTTGATGAATCTATGGCTAGTAAAATAGTTTATAAACCATAGAGAAGTTGGAATACAGTAGATTTAACACCAATACAAATAAACAATGAGTTCATTACAGTAGCATTAAGTGGTGTTTTGTTTTTTTTCACTAACGGAGCTTACGAGTTTTCTGTTGAGTTTTGTGTTGTGAAGTTTTCAAGTTTTGGGTAAAGATTCGATGGACTATGGAATAAGGAGTGGCAAGAGCCTAATCTTGGGGATGCACAAGGCACCCCAAGGTAATATTAAAGGACAACCAAGAGCCTAAGCTTGGGTATGCCCCGGATGGCATCCCCTCTTTCGTCTTCGTTCATCGGTAACTTTACTTGGAGCTATATTTTTATTCACCACATGATATGTGTTTTGCTTGGAGCGTCATTTTATTTTCTTTTGTTTTGCTTGCTGTTTGAATAAAATATCAAGATCTGAAATTCTTAAAATGGGAGAGTCTTCACATAGTTGCATAATTATTCGACTACTCATTGATCTTCACTTATATCTTTCGGAGTAGTTTGTTGTTTGCTCTAGTGCTTCACTTATATCTTTTAGAGCATGGTGGTAGTTTTATTTTGAAGAAATAGATGAACTCTCATGATTCACTTATATTATTCTGAGAGTCCTAAACAGCATGGTAATTTGCTTGGGTTATGAAACTAGTCCTAATATGATGGGCATCCAAGATGGGTATAATAAAAACTTTCATATAAAGTGCATTGAATACTAAGAGAAGTTTGATACTTGATGATTGTTTTGAGATATGGAGATAGTGATATTAAAGTTGTGCTAGTTGAGTAGTTGTGAATTCGAGAAATACTTGTGTTGAAGTTTGCAAGTCCCGTAGCATGCACGTATGGTAAACGTTGTGTGACAAATTTGAAACATGAGGTGTTCTTTGATTGTCCTCCTTATGAGTGGCGGTCGGGGACGAGCGATGGTCTTTTCCTACCAATCTATCCCCTAGGAGCATGCGCATAATGCTTGGTTTTTGATGACTTGTAGATTTTTGCAATAAGTATGTGAGTTCTTTATGACTAATGTTGAGTCCATGGATCATACGCACTCTTACCCTTCCATCATTGCTAGCCTCTTCGGTACCGTGTATTGCCCTTTCTCACATTGAGAGTTGGTGCAAACTTCGCCGGTGCATCCAAACCCCGTGATATGATACACTCTTTCACACATAAACCTCCTTATATCTTCCTCAAAACAGCCACCATACCTACCTATTATGGCATTTCCATCGCCATTCCGAGATATATTGCCATGCAACTTTCCACCGTTCCGTTTATCATGACCCGTTCATCATTGTCATATTGCTTTGCATGATCATGTAGTTGACACAGTATTTGTGGCAAAGCCACCATTCATAATTCTTTCATACATGTCACTCTTGATTCATTGCATATCCCGGTACACCACCGGAGGCATTCATATAGAGTCATACTTTGTTCTAGTATCGAGTTGTAACCATTGAGTTGTAAATAAATAGAAGTGTGATGATCATCATTTTCTAGAGCATTGTCCCAAGTGAGGTAAAAAAAGAGAAAGGCCATAAAAAAAAGAGAAGGCCCAAAAAAAGAGAAAGAAAAAATGAGAGAAAAAGAGAGAAGGGACAATGTTACTATCCTTTTTACCACACTTGTGCTTCAAAGTAGCACCATAATCTTCATGATAGAGAATCTCTTGTTTTGTCACTTTCATATACTAGTGGGAACTTTTTATTATAGAACTTGTCTTGTATATTCCAACGATGGGCCTCCTCAAGTGCCCTAGGTCTTCGTGAGCAAGCAAGTTGGATGCACACCCACTTGGTTTCTTTTGTTGAGCCTTCATACATTTATAGCTCTAGTGCATCCGTTGCATGGCAATCCCTACTCCTTGCATTGACTTCAATTGATGGGCATCTCCTTAGCCCATTTATTAGCCGCGTCAATGTGAGACTTTCTCTTTTTGTCTTCTCCACATAACCCCCTCATTATATTCTATTCCACCTATAATGCTATATCCATGGCTCACGCTCATGTATTGCGTGAAAGTTGAAAAAAGTTTGAGATTACTAAAGTATGAAACAATTGCTCGGCTTGTCAGCGGGGTTGTGCATGATGAGAGCATTCTTGTGTGATGAAAATGGAGCATGACTAAACTATATGATTTTGTAGGGATGAACTTTCTTTGGCCATGTTATTTTGAGAGGACATAATTGCTTAGTTAGTATGCTTGAAGTATTATTATTTTTATGTCAATATTAAACTTTTCTATTGAATCTTATAGATCTGAATATTCTTGCCACAATAAAGAATATTACTTTGATAAATATGTTAGGTAGCATTCCACATTAAACATTCTGTTTTTATCATTTACCTACTCGAGGACGAGCAGGAATTAAGCTTGGGGATGCTGATATGTCTCCAATGTATCTATAATTTTGGTGATCAACTTGCGGTTCCGCCCATGAACCTATGCATAGGGGTTGGCACACGTTTTCGTCTTGACTCTCCGGTAGAAACCTGGGGCACTCTTTGAATTTCTTTGTGTTGGTTGAATAGATGAATCTGAGATTGTGTGATCCATATCGTATAATCATACTCACGGATACTTGAGGTGACATTGGAGTATCTAGGTGACATTAGGGTTTTGGTTGATTTGTATCTTAAGGTGTTATTCTAGTACGAACTCTTGAATAGATCGATCCGAACGAATAACTTTGAGGTGGTTTCGTACCCTACCATAATCTCTTCGTTTGTTCTCCGCTATTACTGACTTTCGAGTGACTCTTTGTTGCATGTTGAGGGATAGTTATATGATCCAATTATGTTATTATTGTTGAGAGAACTTGCACTAGTGAAAGCATGAACCCTAGGCCTTGTTTCCTAGCATTGCAATACCATTTACGCTCATTTTTATCGCTTGCTACCTTGCTGTTTTTATATTTTCAGATTACAAAAACCTATATCTACCATCCATATTGCACTTGTATCACTATCTCTTCGCCGAACTAGTGCACCTATACAATTTACCATTGTATTGGGTGTGTTGGGGACACAAGAGACTCTTTGTTATTTGGTTGCACGGTTGCTTGAGAGAGACCATCTTCATCCTACGCCTCCCACGGATTGATAAACCTTAGGTCATCCACTTGAGGGAAATTTGCTATTGTCCTACAAACCTCTGCACTTGGAGGCCCAACAACGTCTACAAGAAGAAGGTTGTGTAGTAGACATCACTTCGCCTAAGCACTACGAAAATATGATCGGAGGTGTAAACGGTGGAGGGGGCACCACACACGGCTAGGCAATTATCTGGTGTGTGCTAGGGGCGCCCCCACATATATATAGGTGGGAGGGGGAGGGGAGAGGCCAGGAGGTGCACCATGTAGGACCAAATCCTACTTGGGCTCCTCCCAAGCCACTCCCCCTGCCATATATATCGGAGGAGGAAGGAAAGAGGGGGGAGGGGGAAGGAAGGGGGAATCCTATTCCCTTTCTTTCCTTTCCTCCTTCCCCCTTCCTTCTCCACCTTGGTCGGCCCATATGGAGGGCGCACCAGCCCCTTGTGGCTGGTGTGTTTCCCCTCTTGGCCCATAAGGCCCATATCTTTTGTGGGGGGTGCCCGAAACCCCTTCTGGTGACCCGATATGTACCCGGTACCCGCCGGAACACTTCCGGTGTCCGAATACCATCGTCCTATATAACAATCTTTACCTCTCGACCATTTCAAGACTCCTCGTCATGTCCGTGATCTCATCTTGGACTCCGAACAACATTTGGTTACCAAATCACATAACTCATATAATACTATATCTTCATCGAACGTTAAGCGTGCGGGCCCTACGGGTTCGAGAACTATGTAGACATGACCAAGACACCTCTCCGGTCAATAACTAATAGCGGAACCTGGATGCTCATATTGGCTCCTACATATTCTACGAAGATCTTTATCGGTCGAACCGTTATGACAACATACGTAATTCCCTTTGTCCATCGGTATGTTACTTTCCCGAGTTTCGATCATCGGTATCTTCATACCTAGTTCAATCTCGTTACTGGCAAGTCTCTTTACTCGTTCCGTAATACATCACCTCGTGACTAACTCCTTAGTCGTTTGCTTGCAAGCTTATGATGTGTATTACCGAGAGGGTCCAGAGATACCTCTCCGATACTCGGAGTGACAAATCCTAATCTCGATCTATGCCAACTTAACAAACATCTTCGGAGATACCTGTAGAGAATTTTTATAATCACCCAATTACGTTGTGACGTTTGATAGCACACAAGGCATTCCTCCAGTATCCGGGAGTTGCATAATCTCATAGTCGAAGGAATATGTATTTGACATGAAGAAAGCAATAGCAATAAAACTGAACAATCATTATGCTAAGCTAACGGCTGGGTCTTTTCCATCACATCATTCTTCTAATGATGTGATCCCGTTATCAAATGACAACACATGTCCATGGTTAGGAAACCATAACCATCTTTGATCAACGAGCTAGTCAAGTAGAGGCTCACTAGGGACACGGTGTTTGTTTATGTATTCACACATGTATTTAGGTTTGCGATCAATACAATTCTAGCATGAATAATGAAACTTTATCATGAATAAGGAAATATAAAATAACAACTTTATTATTGCCTCTAGGGCATATTTCCTTCACAAAATTTATAGATACGCTGGTGACATATCAATCATATCTACTATATGACTCATGTTCGACCTTTCGGTCTCCTGCGTTCCGAGGCCATGTCTGTACATGCTAGGCTCGTCAAGTTTAACCCAAGTATTCTGCATGTGTAAAACTAGCTTACATCCACTGTACGCGAACGTAGAGTCTAACACACCTGATCATCACTAGGTGCTTCAAAATGACGAACTTTTGCAATGGTGCATACTCAGGGAGAACACAATTTCTTGAAATTAAGTGAAGGGATCATCATATAATTCTACCTTGTTCTAAGCAAAATAAGATGCATAAAAGGGATAAACATCACATGCAATCAATATGTGACATGATATGGCCATTATCATTGCGTGCCTTTGATCTCCATCTCCAAAGCACCGACATGATCTCCATCGTCACCAGCATGACACCATGATCTCCATCATCGTGTCGTCACGTGGTCGTCCGCACCAACTATTGCTTCTACAACTATTGCTAACGCATAGCGATTAAGTAAAGCAATTACATGGCGATTAATAAATTAAAGTCAACCCTATGGCTCCTGCCGGTTGCCGTACTCATCGACATGCAAGTCGTGAAGCTATTACAGAACATGATCATCTCATACATCAACATATATCAAATAACGTTTTGGCCATACCACATCATAACATGCCCTGCAAAAACAAGTTAGACGTCCTCTACTTTGCTGATGCAAATTTTACGTGGCTGCTATGGGCAACTAGCAAGAACCGTTCTTACCTATGCAAAGCCACAATAGTGATAATCAAGTTGCCTTTTCACCTTCTATAAGGACTGCCTTCGTCAAATTAGATTCAACTAAAGTAGGAGAGACAGACACCCGCTAGCCACCTTATGCAAAACAAGTTGCATGTTAGTCGGTGGAACCGGTCTCATGTGCGAGGACGTGTAAGGTTGGTCCGAGCCGCTTCATCACAATACTGCCGAATCCAAATAAGACAAGAGAGGTAAGCAATTTTAGCATCAACGCCCACAACCCTTTGTGCTCTACTCGTGCATATACATCTACGCATAGACCTAGCTCATGATGCCACTGATGGGGAATGAAGCATGAAAATAAAAAAAATGTACGGACACCCAAGATCTATCTAGGAGAAGCATAGCAATGAGAGGGGAGAGTGTGTCTACGTACCCTCTTAGACCAAAAGAAGAAGTGTATATAACACGGTTGATGTAGTTGTACTCTTCGTGATCCGATCACAATCCAACCAATCTATTGCCGAATGGACGTCACCTCCGAGTTTAGCACACGTGTGGCTCGATGACATCTCCTCCTCCTTGATCAAGCAAGAGAAGGCAGAGAAGTAGATGGGATAAAAACCAGCACGATGACTCGGTGGTGATGGTGGTGGTCGAGCTAGTTCAGTAGGGCTTCGCCAAGCGCTACTAGAACAAGGACGGAGGAACAATGAAGTAACGGGAGAGAGAGGGACGTGAAAGGCTTGGTGTCTCCTCTTGGGCCCCCCTACCCTCTATATATAGGTGGAGGGGTGTGGGGAACAACCCCTCCAACCCCTAGGGATCAGCCAAGGGGGAGAGGACTTGGACTCCAAGTCCAATCCTGTTCCTACTAGGACTCCCCTTTTCCCCCCTTCCCTAGCCACATGGGCTTTTGAGGACTTGGTGTGCCTAGCCCAATAAGGCACCTCCCCTCTTCCCATGCCAGCCCTCAGGTCGTGGTGGACCCACTTGTGGACTTTCGGACCCCTCCGAAATCCTCCGGAACCTTCTAGAAACTTCACGATACAATACCAAAAAAACTGCATCCTTTTTCAGAACCCGAAATATGACTTCCCGTATATAAATCTTTACCTCTCAACCATTCTGAGACTCCTTGTGACGTCCGGGATATCATCCGGAACTCCGAACAACATTCAGTTACCAACCATCAAATATCCCAATACTACTTTAGCGTCAATGTGTAGGGTAACGTAGCAGAAAACAAAAAATATCCGACCTACGCACCAGCCCAGGACCACTATGGAGACTGCATACATGGTTTGATCTTTTTCGTTACCGACTCGTAGCGCAGCGGGAAGTAGAGTCGATGACGATCGGCGATGCAGATCCCCGCAGCTAGGATTTACAACCTCCCAACCGCGAGGATGTATACCCTCATCTGCTCCTCAGACAGCCCTCCGGGAGGCGGTCGAACAGCCCCCGGACGGTGTCGCGAACAGCCCTTCGGGAGGACCTTCGAAACTCGAACGGTCACTCAGACAGCCCTTTGGGAGGACCTTCGAAACTCGGACGGTCACACGGACAGCCCTTCGGGAGGCACTCACGAACTAAGACCGAAACTACGATCTCTCTACAGAGTTGCACACATACGGTGTCATCTATCCGGCAGGGCTTCGCCATCCAGAACTAGTTCCCACCGGAACCCAGACAGCCTTTCGGCTCTACGAAACTATTTCGCTGGGAGGGAGAGAGAAGCCAGATCATGCATGGCACTTGTATGTGAGAAGGGATGATCCTTTAGGCAGCCCCCTCCACCCCTATTTATAGGCCAAGCCCAAGGGTGGCTTCTCCAAGAAGCCAAGGGGGGGGAATACCAAAAAGGCCCTCAAGGTGGCTTCTCCAAGAAGCCAAGCAAAAAGCACTTTCACTATTCATGACGACATTTTTCAGTGTCCGTTCGAACTTAAAATATTTATGTGGGCTCAGAACATTTCCAGTACCCACTAAAATAATTTTCAATGCGTTCCGAAACAATTTTCGGTTTAGTGATTTTCATCTGCGAAAAGCAAACAAGAATGCGTTTTCGCTATTCATGAAGACAATTTTTCGCGTCCACTAAATCCGAAAATATTTCTGTGGGTCTTAGAATAATTCCAGTACCCACTAAAATGATTTTGGATTCGTTCTGAAACAATTTCAGATTAGTGAATTTCATCTGCGAAAAACAGCCAAAGCGGTACCGGCAGCTCCGAAACATTTTCGGTTTTTATTTCTGAAAATTCCAAAAAGTTTCTAGAATGATTCTAGCACCCTCCAAGAATTATCAGGCATGTGCCGAAACCATTTTGACTTAATGGCATACCCCGAAACAACTTTTTCGGTTTCACCGAAACTCATCCGGTGACCTCTCTCTGCGGTCGATTCCGCTGTCCGAAACTTTTCGGTGTCCGAAACTTTTTCGGTGATTTTCTCTCAGACTCCCTGTCTAGTATTCAGCAGATAGATGACCCTTAAGCGTGTGACCCTATAGGTTTGGTGAAGTATAGACATGACCTGGAACCCCTTCTGATCAATGATCAACATCGGAGCCGTGGACACCCATATTGACCCCTATACCCACACGAATGAATATTCGAGTGAACCTCCAATTGCCGTGTGCTATTCCTGTTGCTTCGCGATATGTTACAAATACCCGAGGTGAGACATGTTGGCATTCCCGTGGATCAACAACTTGTCCACTATGCTAGTTACCTCGTTACCGGTTTTGTTCTCTTTTCTCGTTTCGTGTTCCGGCATCCCCGTGATCAAATCACAAAGTGTCTGGCCAGACGATGATGGACACTGTAACACCGAGTGGGCCCGAGTATATCTCTCCATCGTCGGAGGAGCAAATCCCAATCTCGAGCTATCAAGTTACTTAACATACTTTCCCATGAA